>NC_084747.1:33110715-33160715 GCF_033978785.1 Entelurus aequoreus | reverse complement strand
GCGTTTGACCAGATGTTCCTCCAAGTGGGATGTAAAACGCTGGTCAGTCCCAAGTTCCTTAGATGACACATAAACTGATCTCGAATATACCACCAAGCACAGTATAGGTATTTTGTAATTTATTGTCAAATATTTGAGAATAGAGACCAGCCTCGAACAACACATACAAATGCGTAGCCCAAGTTGATCTGGCATTCCACAGGTAAAAGCAACTCTTTTCACACAAAGAAAGCCCCCATCCCCCCCCCCCCCCCCCCCCCCTCCTCTCAACACTGATAAGAAGAGAGACTTGGGGGTTGTGTTCACATTCCTGATGGTTTACGACCCTGCATAAACAGGCAATCTGAAGACAAAGAGAAACTAGTATACAGAGTAAAATAAAGGAAAAAATATGAGCTGATTCAAACATGATTATGAATAAAGAAATAGCTCTTAAACATATGCATTATCCACAACATCATGGGAAAATCAGTATGATGTGACAATGGTCATTTTGTGCTTTATATTTGTATATATATATATATATATATATATATATATATATATATATATATATATATATATATATATATATATATATATATATATATATATATATATATATATATATATATATATATAGGTATAATTTTTTTCTCAAATATATTTGTATTCCATACAGACCAGGGATTATGTAGTACTAACTGCCCCAAGTTTTTATTATCCATCCTTATCTTCAATGAACCACAGCTCCCCAGCACTCATGCAGCCCCAGACCTTGCTAGCAAACCAATGCTATTGACTATTCTAAAGTGTGCATACCATAAGGTATATCATATTAGGGTTGTACAGTATACCGGGATTAGTATAGTACCGCGATACTAATGAATCATATTCGGTACTATACCGCCTCTGAAACAAACGCCATTGGTGGACCTACACCTAACATCCACTGTAATGATACCAAGTGCAGGAGCGTATCTAGTCGATACTACTATGATTACGTCGATATTTTTTGGCATCACATCTTCTTTCGTTTTTTAAAATTTATTTATATAATGTTTATAAACTCAGGAAATATGTCCCTGGACACATGAGGACTTTGAATATGACCAATGTATGATCCTGTAACGACTTGGTATCGGATTGATACCCAAATTTGTAGTATCATCCAAAACTAATGTAAAGTATCAAACAACAGAAGAATAAGTGATTAATACATTTTAACAGAAGTGTAGATAGAACATGTTAAAAGAGAAAGTAAGCAGATATTAACAGTAAATCAACAAGTAGATTAATAATTCATTTTCTACCACTTGTCCTTATTCATTTTGACAAAATAATAGAATGATAAATGACACAATATGTTACTGCAAATGTCAGCAGACTAAATTAGGAAACTTTGTTTGTTTACTTAGTAATAAAAGACAAGTTGTCTTGTATGTTCACTATTTCATTTAAGGACACACTTGCTGTAAGAAACACATGTTTAATGTACCATAATATTTTTAGTTAAAATAAAGCCCGGAATGCAATTTTTTGTGGTCCCCTTTAGTTAGAAAAGTGTCGAAAAGTTTTTTGAAATAATTTTAGTATATAACAATACCAACATACTGGTATCGGGACAACACTATACAGTATTTTCCCCTGTCCCTAAAAATGGTCTCACTTTCACCCACTTTTGTGAGCTACTGTACACTATTAATAGGAATCCATAAAGAACCGATCGTGTTATTCCCGACATCTGGTTATGTAGAAATCATACTATTTTTCCGACAGAAGAAACAAATCGTCCATACTGCTGTTGGCTGTGCTCCTTCGTGCTCCTTCGTCGTCTACAAAGCTCAGTGCCATCTTTTCATTTTGTGTGCTTTTAAATATTTTATAGCCTTCTTTAGCCCTTCTCCAACATATTTTGTAGTCTTGTCGAATTTACAAAGCACTCGCTCTCTTTATTTCACCGCTTCACTTTCAGCTAGCTATAGCTGCTAAACCAGTGGAGCTAAGCTAGCCTCGATCCGAAGACCCCTGCTCCGCCAGTTACAGCAGAGTAACTTCGCAACTTTAGATGCCATGGACACGCTTGCTAGCATTAGACATATGGAGCTACTAGCCCAGTTTGTAGCAGCCCTAAACGGCCTACAAGCTAAGCCGTCTAAGGCTATGTCTACACTAAGCCGGATAACCCCTTAAACAAATAATTATTTAGCCTAAGCATCGTGTCAGCCACACTAAACCATCGTTTAAGGTAACCCTCCTTGGATAATTTTTTACACGGGTAAGTGCGCCGTGTATTTCTTGAATCTACGGCTCTTAGCTTTGTATGGACTCATTGATCGTTTACAAACTGAGTTCGGAGAGGAAGTGAAGTCAGAAAGACCGCGCCCCACCGCGTCCTGTCTCCTTTCCTGTTCACCCTGTACACCTCAGACTTCCAGTATAGTTCCAGGTCCTGCCACCTGCAGAAATACTCTGACGACTCTGCTGTGGTCGAGTGTATCGGAGAGGGACGGGAATTGGAGTACAGGACACTGATCGCTGACTTTGTGGAGTGGTCTCAGGCGAACCATCTGGTCCTTAATGTGGACAAGACCAAGGAGCTGGTCATCGACTTCAGGAAGAGAGTGACCCCGGTGGAGCCCATCAAGATCCAGGGCCGGTAGGTGGCAGTAGTGGAGCAGTACAAGTACCTGGGAGTCCACTTGAACAGCAGACTGGACTGGAAGGACAACTGCAAAGCTGTTTACAAGAAAGGCATGAGCAGACTCTTTTTCCTGAGGAAGCTTAGGTCATTCAATGTGTGCAGCAAGCTGTTGGAGATATTTTATCAGTCTGTTGTGGCCACTGCACTGTACTTTGCAGTGGTTTGTTGGGGGAGCAGCACCAGCAAAAGGGACTCAAACCGGATTGATAATCTGATCCGGAAAGCCGGCCAAACTATTGGCACGCAATTGGAGGCGTTTGTGTCAGTGAGGGACAAGAGGTCACTGGACAAACTGCTGGCCATCATGGACAATCCTGCCCATCCACTCCACCTGACAATTAAGGGACAGCGGAGTTCATACTCCAACAGGCTCCTTCAACTTTCTTCCCGCACTGTGCAATTCAAGAACTCCTTCATTTCACACTTCATCCAGCTGTATAATCACTCGCCATACAGCAATAGATGACATTTGCCTATTACCTGACACCTGACATGTTAGCTACTTCTCTTTGTTTATAATGTCTATTGTCTATTTCCTGCTGGACCTACTCTCTATTTTATGCTGCTGCTGTCATATAGACTGTATGTACTGTAATATTGTACATGGTCATTGGTTTATATTGTATATATGTTATAGACATAATATAATATATCTGTATATAAATTATTCTGTACACATATTATGTATATATTCGTATATATGTTAGATTTTTTTTTATAGCTATATTAGTCTATTTATACCTGCATTGTCCTTTCCATCATTGTAACTGAGCTACATTGTAATTTCCCTTGTGGATCATTAAAGTTTGTCCAAGTCTAAGTCTAAGGAAGTGACGTCAGAAAGAACGCGCCACAGCCAGCTTCATAACAACCGGAGTTAACCACTGGAAATATGGAGGCGAGTCATCCAGACATGCCCGTGTTTCTCAATCTTCTACATGTACAGACGCTTGTGGAAATCACACATGAAGACCTTAAGTCAGGGGTGTCCAAACTTTTTGACTGGGGGGCCGCATTGGGCTAAAAGAATTTGACCAGGGGGGGCCGAAAGCCAACTCATGCAAAGTAACTATATATATATATATATATATATATATATATATATATATATATATATATATATATATATATATATATATATATATATATATATATATATATATATATATACAAACCCCGTTTCAATATGAGTTGGGAAATTGTGTTAGATGTAAATATAAACGGAATACAATGATTTGCAAATCCTTTTCAACCCATATTCAATTGAATGCACTATAAAGACAAGATATTTGATGTTCAAACTCATAAACTTTATTTTTTTTCTTGCAAATAATAATTAACTTAGAATTTTATGGCTGCAACACGTGCCAAAGTAGTTGGGAAAGGGCATGTTCACCACTGTGTTACATGGCCTTTCCTTTTAACAACACTCAGTAAACGTTTGGGAACTGAGGAGACACATTTTTTAAGCTTTTCAGGTGGAATTCTTTCCCATTTTTGCTTGATGTACAGCTTGAGTTGTTCAACAGTCCGGGGGTCTCCGTTGTGGTATTTTAGGCTTAATATTTGATGTGAAGTAATGGGAACCTTGGATAGGTCAATAATTCATAAAAACATTGATTTTGATTCAATATTATGTTTTGAGCAACGACAGTTTGAAAGGAAAAAAAATCAGCTTTGTTTTATTAGTCAACATTGCAACTTCTTCTAAATGACATTTCACTTTTATCATGTTTGTGTTTATTTTAATGGTATTTTTAGAAGGTGCCGTGGGCCTTTAAAACATTAGATGCGGGCCACACTTTTGACACCCCTGCTATAGATAATAAAAACTAAACAAACTGAGGCAGTATTTGTCATTGATAAAACTTTTGGTGAATCAAAAATAAAAAACGCAATAAACGGGGACGTAAATTTGACCTGGCAAATATAAACAAAACAAAACACTGGCGGAAAGCGATAATCGAGACAATAAAATAAAATAAAAAACAAGTGTAAAAAGACACAAAAAGTGCGTTAACGCCAACACTGGTTGACAGTGTAACCCAGGGGTCCCCAAACTTTTTGACTTGGGGGCCGCATTGGGTTAAAACAATTTGGCTGGGGGCCGGGCTGTGTATATATATATATATATATATATATATATATATATATATATATATATATATATATATATGTGTGGGGAAAAAATCACAAGACTATTTCATCTCTACAGGCCTGTTTCATGAGGGGTTTACCTCAATCCTCAGGAGAGAAAAAAAGAAAAGAAAAAAAAAATCTCCTGAGGATTGAAGTAAACCCCTCATGAAACAGGCCTGTAGAGATGAAATAGTCTTGTGATTTTTTTCCCACACATACATATTACGCTCTACCACGGTATCGAGCACTATTTTTTGGGTAATCTAGTTAAGACATATATATATATATATATATATATATATATATATATATATATATATATATATATATATATATATATATATATATATATATATATATATATATATATATATATATATATATATATATATATATATATATATATACAGTATATACATATATATAAATATATATATATATATATATATATATATATATATATATATATATATATATATATATATATATATATATATATATATATATATATATATATATATATATATATATATATATATATGTATATATATATACAGTGTTGGGACTAACGCGTTACTAAGTAACGCGTTACTGTAACGCCGTTAGTTTCGGCGGTAACTAGTAATCTAACGCGTTATTTTTTATATTCAGTAACTCAGTTACCGTTACTACATGATGCGTTACTGCGTTATTTTACGTTACTTTTTATGTAGTATTGGCTTGAAACAGAAGATCTGAATGTGTTTTGTGGCAGCGCTACGGTGTCGTTCTTCTGAATCTCTTGTGTCACACGGAGGAGCCGCGCTGTGTGTGTGTCTGAGTGTGCGAAGGGGAGGGAGGGGAGGGGTGCGCGCAGCAGCATTCGTGAGGGAGGGGCGGAGACAGAGAGAGCGAGAGAGTTGTTAACACGCATGCGTCGCCAGGCTCAGCTTTTTATCGATAGATTTATCAGATTTAATTTTTTATTATCTATAGCAGGGGTGTCAAAAGTGTGCCCCGGAGGCCATTTGCGGCCCACAGCTAATGTTTTAAAGGCCCACAGCACTTTCTAAAAATACTATTAAAATAAACAAAAACATAACAAAAGTGAAATAAAAAAGCTTAAAGGTGAAATGTAATTTAGAAAACGTTACAATGTTGACTAATAAAACAAAGCTGTTTTTTTTTCTTTCAAACTGTCATTGCTCAAAACATAATATTGAATCAAAATCAATGTTATTATGAATTATAGTACACACACTATGTCAATTATCTTTATTTCTAGACTTCTAGAGTGTTTGATTATCACATCACTCTAAATGTATAAAAAATAAAGTTCACAAACATAAGGAGGGATCCTAGTGGGCCAGGCCAATATTTCCTTATCTCTAAACTAAAACTGGGAAATGTGTAGAGTGTTCTGGGCTTCAGACATGATTTTATTTCAGAATTCCTTGAGAGAAAAAACGCCTGGTTAGGCTTTGGTATGTAAAAATAAAGTTAAAGTACTTATTTGGTTTACAGCTATGTTGTTATTTTGCTGTTTGTTACTTATGTATGTTATGTTGCAGCTATTTAAAATAGTTTTGTCAATTTGTTCTGGCCTGAAATAAATTGGCCATTTGAAACATATCTTTGTCTTTGTGTGTTGTATGTAGACCACATTGCTTAGCAGAGTTCAGTGATGCAAATGCCTGTCAAGTTGATCAACAGATTGTATTATTTTCCAGTGCAATAACAGTACTGGAATGAAGGCTAAAAGGGCATTATTGGGAGCTTTAAAAAAAGAAGTAACTAAATAGTTACTTTTCACAATAACGCATTACTTTTTGGTGTAAGTAACTGAGTTTGTAACTGAGTTACTTTTGAAATAAAGTAACTAGTAACTGTAACTAGTTACTGGTTTTCAGTAACTAACCCAACACTGTATATATATATATATATATATATATATATATATATATATATATATATATATATATATATATATATATATATATATATATATATATATTGATATATGTATATATATATATTAGATATATATAGTGCACTTTTCGCACGCGCAATGATGTCACGTTATCGATGAGAAAATGCATTTTTAGACAATATGATTTGCCTGAGCGGCTAGGAGACACCGTGAGTAGCAAGCGGTACAAAGTGAATAAGAAAAGACAGAAAAAAAAATAAAAATGTTTTTTTAATTTTTAAATTTATTTATTTTTTTATACTTGGGACTTCCCGCGGGCCTGGTTTTGGACGCTGGCGGGCCGTAGTTTGGGGACCCCTGGTGTAACCTATTTTTTATGGGCTTGCCTCTTTGTGATGTTAAGTTCCTGTTATACAGTATATGCCTTGAGCTCTTATTTTGAAGGCGCTACGAGCGGAAGTGGTGTCACGTTGTAGTGGAGCGGAGGTTTTGAAAGAAAGGTAATAAAGTGGTCCTCGTGTAAAACCGTGTTTGTTATTTTGTAGTTTTTCCGCTCTTAGCGCCTTCAAAATAAGAGCTCAAGGCATATACTGTATAACAGGAACTTAACATCACAAAGAGGCAAGTTCATAAAAATAGGTTACAACAGTACAACAAAATAAGTCACACTTATATTCTGTAACATTCACAGTTTTAGAAAAAGTGCAGAGGTAGAAATATTCCAAATAACCTCTTGTATATAATGTGAACATACATGATGCCTCAAAACAGGTTAAACAAAAAACAGCAGACGAGCCCTCGCCCTCTGCTCCGTGTCCTGTCAGCACACCTGCTCCTCGTTTAATTAGTTCTATTTAGTTCCACCTGTGTCCCTCCTTCAGCGCTTCATCATTATTCTTTTTGGACTGATGTGGATCGGACGGGTTTTGTTCACAGTGAGTAACACTTTGCTCTTTTCCACTTGCTTTCTATTGTTTGTGTTGATGTTTTCCATAATGTGCTTTGCTGCTTCTATTGCTTGTGTTGATGTTTTCCATAATGTGCTTTGCTGCTTTCTATTGTGTTTGTGTTGCTGTGACGCTTTGACCTGCACTGCACATGCACGTGTTAGGAACACAACATGAAGCAACAGCACACATTTAGTCAGTGACAAACAAAGATGACAAGCTGTCACTCACAATGGCTCTCAACTGCTGGCTAAGAGAGTCAAGGTGGGTCTGAGTGTTTGATACAGGTGAACACACCTGCCCTCACTGATTAGGCCCAACTATGGTTGTCAGTTTGTTTGTTATGGCCGACTGGGTGGCCTTGGTTTGTTTGTTTTGGCCGACTGGGGGGCCTTTGTTGGTTTGTTTAGGCCGACTGGGGGGGCCTTTGTTTGTTTTGGCTAGGCCGACTGGGGGCCCTTTGTTGGTTTGTTTAGGCCGACTGGGGGGCCTTGGTTTGTTTGTTTTGGCCGACTGGGGGGGCCTTTGTTTGTTTTGGCTAGGCCGACTGGGGGGCCTTTGTTGGTTTGTTTAGGCCGACTGGGGGGGCCTTTGTTTGTTTTGGCTAGGCCGACTGGGGGGCCTTTGTTTGTTTTGGCTGACTGGGAAGCCTATGTTTGTTTTGGCCGACTGTGGGGCCTATGTTTGTTTTGGCCGACTGGGAGGCCAATGTTTGTTTTGGCCGACTGGGAGGCCAATGTTTGTTTGTTTTGGCCGACTGGGGGGCCTTTGTTGGTTTGTTTTGGCCGATTGGGGGGCCTTTGTTTGTTTGTTTTGGCCGTCTGGTAGGCCTTTGTTTGTTTGGGGTCTGTGAGGCCAACTTAAGTTTTTGTCATTTACAGGGTTGACATGTATATGTTAAAGTACCAATGATTGTCACACACACACACACACACACACACACTAGGTGTGGTGAAATTCGTCCTCTGCATTTGACCCATCCCCTTGTTCACCCCCTGGGAGGTGAGGGGAGCAGTGGGCAGCAGCGGTGCTGCTGCCCACTGCTGTATTTCTTTATGACAAAAAGACTCCCCGGTCCGTGGGACAAATTTTCAAGCGTTGACCGGTCCGCAGCTACAAAAAGGTTGGGGACCACTGATTTACAGGGTTGACATGTGTCTGTATATATATATATATGTATGTATTTTGTTTATGGTCATTTACAGGATTGACATGTATGTATGTATGTATGTATTTTGTTTATGGTCATTTACAGGGTTGACATGTATGTATGTATGTATTTTGTTTATGGTCATGTACAGGGTTGACTGTGACTGTGTGTGACTGTGAGTGTGTGTGTATTTTGTTTATGGTCATGTACAGGGTTGATGTGTGCGTGTGTGTGTGTGTTTATGTATTTTGTTTATGGTCATGTACAGGGTTGGTGTGTGTGTGTATTTTGTGTATGGTCATGTACAGGGTTGACGTGTGTGTGTAAATGTATTTTGTTTTGGGTTTTTTTTTGTTTTTTTTACAGGGTTGGTATGTATGTATTTAAAATATATATTTTTTTTTTTACAGGGTTGACGTGTGTGTATATATTAGGGGTGTGGAAAAAAATCGATTCGAATCGCGATTCTAATTTTTTTAAAATCGATTTTATTTTATTTTTAATTTTTTTTTTTTTAATTTTTTTTTTTTTTTAAATTAATCAATCCAACAAAATAATACACAGCAATACCATAACAATGCAATCCAATTCCAAAACCAAACCCGACCCAGCAACGCTCAGAAATGAAATAAACAGAGCAATTGAGAGGAGACACAAACATGACACAGAACAAACCAAAAGTAGTGAAACAAAAGTATTATCAAAAACAGTATCAATATTAGTTACAATTTCAACATAGCAGTGATTAAAAATCCCTCATTGACATTATCATTAGACATTTATAAAAAATAAAAAAAAATAGTATCACAGTGGCTTACACTTGCATCGCATCTCATAAGCTTGACAACACACTGTGTCCAATATTTTCACAAAGATAAAAAATAAGTCATATTTTTGGTTCATTTAATAGTTCAAACAAATTTACATTATTGCAATCAGTTGATAAAACATTGTCCTTTACAATTATAAAAGCTTTTTACAAAAATCTACTACTCTGCTTTCATGTCAGCAGACGGGGGTAGATCCTGCTGAAATCCTATGTATTGAATGAATAGAGAATCCTTTTGAATCGGGAAAATATCGTTTTTGAATCAAGAATTGCAATGAATCGAAAAAAAATTGATTTTGAATCGAATCGTGACCCCAAGAATCGATATTGAATCGAACCGTGGGACACCCAAAGATTCACAGCCCTATTCATTTGTGTCTCAGTCTCTGTTCCTGTTTTTTGTTTCTCTACTCAGGCTGCGCCCCGGGTTGATGTAACAGTTGGTTGGGGGGTGCATAAATGAAAATAACAAGGTCAATTTTGGGGGGGTCTGGGTATCTACAATCCAAGGTCAATTTCTGGGGGTCTGGTCATCTACAATCCAAGGTCATTTTTGGGGGTCTGGTTATCTACAATACAAAGTCAATATGTATTTAATTTGTGTCCTCATTTTGTTATAGGTCAATTTTGGGGGGTCTGGTCATCTACAATCCAAAGTCAATTTTGGGGGGGTCTGGTCATCTACAATACAAGGTCAATATGTATTTCATTTGTGTCCTCATGGTTTTTGTTATCTACTAGGTCAATTTTGGGCGGTCTGGTCATCTACAATCCAAGGCCAATTTTGGGGGTCTGGTCAGCTACAATCCTAGGTCAATTTTTGGGGGTCTGGTCATCTACAATACAATGTCAATATGTCATTAATTTGTGTCCGCATGGTTTTTGTTATCTACTAGGTCAATTTTGGGGGGTCTGGTCATCTACAATCCAAAGTCAATTTTAGGGGGTCTGGTCATCTACAATCCAAGGTCAATTTTGGGGGAGTCTGGTCATCTACAATCCAAGGTCATTTTTGGGGGTCTGGTTATCTATAGATAACCAGACCCCCAAAAATGACCTATAACAAAATGAGGACACAAATTAAATACATATTGACTTTGTATTGTATACAATACAAAGTCAATCTACAATACAAAGTCAATTGTGGGGGGTCTGGTCATCTACAATACAAGGTCAATATGTATTTCATTTGTGTCCTCATGGTTTTTGTTATCTACTAGGTCAATTTTGGGGGGTCTGGTCATCTACAATCCAAGGCCAATGTTGGGGGGTTTGGTCAGCTACAATCCAAGGTAAATTTTTGGGGGTCTGGTCATCTACAATACAATGTCAATATGTCATTAATTTGTGTCCGCATGGTTTTTGTTATCTACTAGGTCAATTTTGGGGGGTCTGGTCATCTACAATCCAAAGTCAATTTTGGGGGGGTCTGGTCATCTACAATACAAGGTCAATATGTATTTCATTTGTGTCCTCATGGTTTTTGTTATCTACTAGGTCAATTTTGGGGGGTCTGGTCATCTACAATCCAAGGCCAATGTTGGGGGGTTTGGTCAGCTACAATCCAAGGTAAATTTTTGGGGGTCTGGTCATCTACAATACAATGTCAATATGTCATTAATTTGTGTCCTCATGGTTTTTGTTATCTACTAGGTCAATTTTGGGGGGTCTGGTCATCTACAATCCAAGGTCAATTTTGGGAGGTCTGGTCATCTATGATCCAAGGTCAATTTTGGGGGGTCTGGTCATCTACAATACAATGTCAATATGTAATTAATTTGTGTCCTCATGGTTTTTGTTATCTATTAGGTCAATTTTGTGGGGTCTGATCATCTACAATCCAAGGTCAATTTGGGGGGTCTGGTCATTTACAATCCAAGGTCAATTTTGGGGGTCTGGTCATCTACAATCCAAGGTCAATTTTGGGGGTCGGGTCATCTACAATACAAGGTCGATATGTATTTATATTGTGTCCTCATGGATTTTGTTATCTACTAGGTCAATTTTGGGGGGTCTGGTCATCTACAATCCAAGGTCATTTTTGGGGGTCTGGTTATCTACAATACAAAGTCAATATGTATTTAATTTGTGTCCTCATTTTGTTATAGGTCAATTTTTGGGGGGTCTGGTCATTTACAATCCAAGGTCAATTTTGAGGGGTCTGGTCATTTACAATCCAAAGTCAATTTTGGGGGTCTGGTCATCTACAATACAATGTCAATATGTCATTAATTTGTGTCCTCATGGTTTTTGTTATCTACTAGGTCAATTTTGGGGGGTCTGGTCATCTACAATCCAAAGTCAATTTTAGGGGGTCTGGTCATCTACAATCCAAGGTCAATTTTGGGGGAGTCTGGTCATCTACAATCCAAGGTCATTTTTGGGGGTCTGGTTATCTATAGATAACCAGACCCCCAAAAATGACCTATAACAAAATGAGGACACAAATTAAATACATATTGACTTTGTATTGTATACAATACAAAGTCAATCTACAATACAAAGTCAATTGTGGGGGGTCTGGTCATCTACAATACAAGGTCAATATGTATTTCATTTGTGTCCTCATGGTTTTTGTTATCTACTAGGTCAATTTTGGGGGGTCTGGTCATCTACAATCCAAGGCCAATGTTGGGGGGTTTGGTCAGCTACAATCCAAGGTAAATTTTTGGGGGTCTGGTCATCTACAATACAATGTCAATATGTCATTAATTTGTGTCCTCATGGTTTTTGTTATCTACTAGGTCAATTTTGGGGGGTCTGGTCATCTACAATCCAAGGTCAATTTTGGGAGGTCTGGTCATCTATGATCCAAGGTCAATTTTGGGGGGTCTGGTCATCTACAATACAATGTCAATATGTAATTAATTTGTGTCCTCATGGTTTTTGTTATCTATTAGGTCAATTTTGTGGGGTCTGATCATCTACAATCCAAGGTCAATTTGGGGGGTCTGGTCATTTACAATCCAAGGTCAATTTTGGGGTCTGGTCATCTACAATCCAAGGTCAATTTTGGGGGTCGGGTCATCTACAATACAAGGTCGATATGTATTTATATTGTGTCCTCATGGATTTTGTTATCTACTAGGTCAATTTTGGGGGGTCTGGTCATCTACAATCCAAGGTCATTTTTGGGGGTCTGGTTATCTACAATACAAAGTCAATATGTATTTAATTTGTGTCCTCATTTTGTTATAGGTCAATTTTTGGGGGGTCTGGTCATTTACAATCCAAGGTCAATTTGGGGGGTCTGGTCATTTACAATCCAAGGTCAATTTTGGGGTCTGGTCATCTACAATCCAAGGTCAATTTTGGGGGTCGGGTCATCTACAATACAAGGTCGATATGTATTTATATTGTGTCCTCATGGATTTTGTTATCTACTAGGTCAATTTTGGGGGGTCTGGTCATCTACAATCCAAGGTCATTTTTGGGGGTCTGGTTATCTACAATACAAAGTCAATATGTATTTAATTTGTGTCCTCATTTTGTTATAGGTCAATTTTTGGGGGGTCTGGTCATTTACAATCCAAGGTCAATTTTGAGGGGTCTGGTCATTTACAATCCAAAGTCAATTTTGGGGGTCTGGTCATGTACAATCCAAAGTCAATTTTGGGGGGTCTGGTAATTTACAATCCAAGGTCAATTTTGAGGGGTCTGGTAATTTACAATCCAAGGACAATTTTGGTGAGTCTGGTCATCTACAATCCAGAGTCAATTTTGGGGGGGTCTGGTCATCTACAATCCAAAGTCAATTTTGGGGGGTCTGGTCATCTACAATCCAAAGTCAATTTTGGGGGGTTTGGTCATCTACAATACAAGGTCAATATGTATTTAATTTGTGTCCTCATGGTTTTTGTTATCGACTAGGTCAATTTTGGGGGGTCTGGTCATCTACAATCCAAGGCCAATTTTGGGGGGTCTGGTCATCTACAATACAATGTCAATATGTAATTAATGTGTCCTCATTGTTTTTGTTATCTACTAGGTCAATTTTGGGGGGTCTGGTCATCTACAATCCTAGGTCAATTTTGGGGGGGGTCTGGTCATCTGCAATCCAAGGTCAATTTTGGGGGTCGGGTCATATACAATACAAGGTCGATATGTATTTATATTATGTCCTCTTGGTTTTTGTTTATATTGTGTCCTCTTGGTTTTTGTTATCTACTATGTCAATTTTGGGGGGTCTGGTCATCTACAATCCAAGGTCAATTTTGGAGGGTCTGGTCATCTACAATCCAAGGCCAATTTTGGGGGGTCTGGTCATATACAATCCAAGGTAAATTTTTGGGGGTTGGGTCATCTACAATACAAGGTCGATATGTATTTATATTGTGTCCTCATGGTTTTTGTTATCTAGTAGGTCAATTTTGGGGGGTCTGGTCATCTACAATCCAAGGTCAATTTTGGGGGTCTGGTCATCTACAATCCAAGGTAAATTTTGGGGGGTCTGGTCATCTACAATACAAGGTCAATATGTATTTCATTTGTGTCCTCATGGTTTTTGTTATCTACTAGGTCAATTTTTGAGGGTCTGGTCATCTACAATACAAGGTCAATATGTATTTCATTCGTGTCCTCATGGTTTTTGTTATGTACTAGGTCAATTTTGGGGGGTCTGGTCATCTACAATCCAAGGTCAATTTTGGGGGGTCTGGTCATCTACAATCCAAGGTCAATTTTGGGGGTTGGGTCATCTACAATACAAGGTCGATATGTATTTATATTGTGTCCTCATGGTTTTTGTTATCTACCAGGTCAATTTTGGGGGGTCTGGTCATCTACAATCCAAGGTCAATTTTGGGGGGTCTGGTCATCTACAATACAAGTTCAATATGTATTTAATTTGTGTCCTCATGGTTTTTGTTATCTACTAGGTCAATTTTGGGGGGTCTGGTCATCTACAATCCAAGGTCACTTTTGGGGGGTCTGGTCATCTACAATACAAGGTCAATATGTATTTAATTTGTGTCCTCATGGTTTTTGTTATCTACTAGGTCAATTTTGGGGGGGTCTGGTCATGTACAATCCAAAGTCAATTTTGGGGGGTCTGGTAATTTACAATCCAAGGTCAATTTTGAGGGGTCTGGTAATTTACAATCCAAGGACAATTTTGGTGAGTCTGGTCATCTACAATCCAGAGTCAATTTTGGGGGGGTCTGGTCATCTACAATCCAAAGTCAATTTTGGGGGGTCTGGTCATCTACAATCCAAAGTCAATTTTGGGGGGTTTGGTCATCTACAATACAAGGTCAATATGTATTTAATTTGTGTCCTCATGGTTTTTGTTATCGACTAGGTCAATTTTGGGGGGTCTGGTCATCTACAATCCAAGGCCAATTTTGGGGGGTCTGGTCATCTACAATACAATGTCAATATGTAATTAATGTGTCCTCATTGTTTTTGTTATCTACTAGGTCAATTTTGGGGGGTCTGGTCATCTACAATCCTAGGTCAATTTTGGGGGGGGTCTGGTCATCTGCAATCCAAGGTCAATTTTGGGGGTCGGGTCATATACAATACAAGGTCGATATGTATTTATATTATGTCCTCTTGGTTTTTGTTTATATTGTGTCCTCTTGGTTTTTGTTATCTACTATGTCAATTTTGGGGGGTCTGGTCATCTACAATCCAAGGTCAATTTTGGAGGGTCTGGTCATCTACAATCCAAGGCCAATTTTGGGGGGTCTGGTCATATACAATCCAAGGTAAATTTTTGGGGGTTGGGTCATCTACAATACAAGGTCGATATGTATTTATATTGTGTCCTCATGGTTTTTGTTATCTAGTAGGTCAATTTTGGGGGGTCTGGTCATCTACAATCCAAGGTCAATTTTGGGGGTCTGGTCATCTACAATCCAAGGTAAATTTTGGGGGGTCTGGTCATCTACAATACAAGGTCAATATGTATTTCATTTGTGTCCTCATGGTTTTTGTTATCTACTAGGTCAATTTTTGAGGGTCTGGTCATCTACAATACAAGGTCAATATGTATTTCATTCGTGTCCTCATGGTTTTTGTTATGTACTAGGTCAATTTTGGGGGGTCTGGTCATCTACAATCCAAGGTCAATTTTGGGGGGTCTGGTCATCTACAATCCAAGGTCAATTTTGGGGGTTGGGTCATCTACAATACAAGGTCGATATGTATTTATATTGTGTCCTCATGGTTTTTGTTATCTACCAGGTCAATTTTGGGGGGTCTGGTCATCTACAATCCAAGGTCAATTTTGGGGGGTCTGGTCATCTACAATACAAGTTCAATATGTATTTAATTTGTGTCCTCATGGTTTTTGTTATCTACTAGGTCAATTTTGGGGGGTCTGGTCATCTACAATCCAAGGTCACTTTTGGGGGGTCTGGTCATCTACAATACAAGGTCAATATGTATTTAATTTGTGTCCTCATGGTTTTTGTTATCTACTAGGTCAATTTTGGGGGGGTCTGGTCATTTACAATCCAAGGTCAATTTTGGGGGTCTGGTCATCTACAATCCAAGGTCAATTTTGGGGGTCTGGTCATCTACAACCCAAGGTCAATTTTGGGGCGTGGCCATCTACAATCCAAGGTCAATGTTGGGGGGGGTCTGGTCATCTACAATCCAAGGTCAATGTTGGGGGGGGTCTGGTCATCTACAATCCAAGGCCAATTTTGGGGGGTCCGGTCATCTACAATCCAAGGTCAATATGTATTTAATTTGTGTCCTTATGGTATTTGTCATCTACAAGGTCAATGTTGGTTTATTCCGCAATGCAACAACACTACAAAACTCTTACCCAATGTTAACCATTCATTCATTCATGTGTTACTCATTTACCATTCTTACACCATGCAGCGCTACAACATTACACAACCCTTACACGATGTGTTATGGGTCACACTCCTGCTGCCTCTCCTCCTGCTGTGTGCGCTGTTGAGCGGGCCACACCAATGGGCGTTCCTTCTCCGCTGCGGGCGTTCCTCCGCAAGAGATCTGCAATTAACACACCTGCCTGTGATGAGCGACCAGCCTTCATAAGCCAGCGCGTCTTGAGATCCGGTTCCAAAACTTAGCTTCTCCTACCAGTACAGTAAGTCAACACGTCTCCAGCCTACTCTCTCCCTGTGTTCCCTTCCTGTCGTGTTCACGGTCTCTCGTGTTGTGTCATCCTCCAGCTTCCTCGTCATCGAGTTGTGTGCCTCGTCTACCTGGACCCCCTTTGGATTCCCTCTTGCCTTCCTGGACTAAGACCTCTCCTGTCCTCGACCATCCGCCTGCCCCCTGACGTCCGAGCCTGCTTTTCCCCTTTTGGACTTCTGCCTGGATCTCAACATGCACTCTCAACACCCTCTGGTGACCACGCTCAGATAATACTCACACATAGTCACACTACATCTCTTTAAGCTAATCACACACTGCACTCACATACTGAGCTGTCAATAAACACGCTGACAGCTAACGACATCATTGCCTCTCTGCAGTCTTCTTCTCCCGCTGTCCCGTCACACAATGTTATATATTCTTTCATTCATTCATTCTTGTGTTATCATTCTTACACCATGCACCGCAACAACACTACACAACTCTTACACAATGTTATCTATGTATTTATTGATTCATTCATGTTACTAATTTATCATTCTTATACCATGCACCGCAACAACACTAACCAACTCTCACACAATGTTGTTCATTCATTCATTCATTACTTTATTCATTCATTATCAATCAATCAATAAAAGTTTCTTATATAGCCCTAAATCATGAGTGTCTCAAAGGGCTGCACAAGCCACAACAACATCCTGGGCTCAGATCCCACATCAGGGCAAGAAAAAACTCAACCCAATGGGATGACAATGAGAAACCTTGGAGGGGACCGCAGATGTGGGGAACCCCACCCCCCACCCCCTGACAAAACCCAAAAATGGCAGAAAAATTATAATTTTCGATTATTTTTTTCCCGCTAAAATGTCGTAAGGGGGACCCTTATTTAAAAAAACTGTCTTGCTTCAGCAGCACAATACTGGTCCTGTAGTTGTAGGAGATGTCTCAAAACCTCCTCAGGAGTTTCAACAAAACATGAAAATGGCAGAAAATGTATTATTTTCCAAAACTTTTTTCGCTAAAATGTCGCAAGGGGGAACCCTTACACAAAAATGTACAAAAGTGTCTTGCTTCAACAGCACAATACTGGTGCTGTAGTTGTAGGAGATGTCTCAAAACCTCATCAGGAGTCCCGTCACAACTTGAAAATGGTAGAAAATGTATATTTTTCCAGAACTTTTTTCGCTAAAATGGCGTAGTGGGTAGAGCGGTGAATGAATGATGAATGAATGATAGGTGGTGGTCGGAGGGGTCGGAGGTGCAAACTGGCAGCCTCGCTTCCGTCAGTCTACCCCAGGGCAGCTGTGGCTGCAAAAGTAGCTTACCACCACCAGGTGTGAATGAATGATGGGTTCCCACTTCTCTGTGAGCGCTTTGAGTATCTAATAATAGAAAAGCGTGAAATAAAAATCTAATCCATTATTATTATAAGGGGGGGAGCCTTACACAAAAATTTAAAAAACGATCTTGCTTCAACAGCACAATTCTGGTGCTGTAGTTGTAGGAGATGTCTCAAAACATCATCAGGAGTCCCGACAAAACCTGAAAATGGCAGAAAATTTATATTTAAAAAAATTAAAATTCGCTAAAATGTCGTAAGGGGGGACCCTTATTTACAAAAGTGTCTTGCTTCAGCAGCACAATACTGGTGCTGTAGTTGTAGGAGATGTCTCAAAACGTCATCAGGAGTCCCGACAAAACCCAAAAATGTCAGAAAATGTATCTCTTTCGAGAAAAAAATATTTGGCTAAAATGTCGAAGGGGACCCTTACACAAAAAAATTACAAAACTGTCTTGCTTCAGCAGCACAATACTGGTCCTGTTGTAAATGTATCAAAACCTCATCAGGTGTCTCGACAAAACCTGACATTGGCAAAAAAAAGTATATTTAAAAAAAATGTCCTAAGGGGGGACCCTTACACTCAATGTCAATCAATCAATCAATCAATCAATCAATGGTAAATGGGTTATACTTGTATAGCGCTTTTCTACCTTCAAGGTACTCAAAGCGCATTGACACTATTTCCACATTCACACACACATTCACACACTGATGGCGGGAGCTGCCATGCAAGGCCCTAACCACGACCCATCAGGAGCAAGGGTAAAGTGTCTTGCTCAAGGACACAACCGACATGATGAGGTTGGTAGAAGGTGGGGATTGAACCAGGAACCCTCAGGTTGCTGGCACGGCCACTCTCCCAACTGCGCCACGCCGTCCCCTCATCAATCAATGTTTACTTAAATAGCCCGAAATCACGAGTGTCTCAAAGGGCTGCACAAGCCACAACGACATCGTCTGCTCAGATCCCACATCAGGGCAAGGAAAAACTCAACCCAATGGGATGACAATGAGAACCCCCCACCCCACGTGCCAAAGTAGTTGGGAAAGGGCATGTTCACCACTGTTACATGGCCTTTCCTTTTAACAACACTCAGTAAACGTTTGGGAACTGAGGAGACACATTCCCATTCTTGCTTGATGTACAGCTTAAAGGCCTACTGAAATGAGATTTTCTTATTTAAACGGGGATAGCAGGTCCATTCTATGTGTCATACTTGATCATTTTGCGACATTGCCATATTTTTGCTGAAAGGATTTAGTAGAGAACATCGACGATAAAGTTCGCAACTTTTGGTCGCTGATAAAAAAAAAGCCTTGCCTGTACCGGAAGTAGCGTGACGTCACAGGTTGTGGAGCTCCTCACATCTGCACATTGTTTGCAATCATAGCCACCAGCAGCGAGAGCGATTCGGACCGAGAAAGCGACAATTTCCCCATTAATTTGAGCGAGGATGAAAGATTTGTGGATGAGGAAAGTGAGAATGAAGGACTAGAGGGCAGTGGAATCGATTCAGATAGGGAAGATAATGTGAGAGGCGGGTGGGACCTGATATTCAGCTGGGAATGACTAAAACAGTAAATAAACACAAGACATATATATACTCTATTAGCCACAACACAACCAGGCTTATATTTAATATGCCTCAAATTAATCCTGCATAACAAACAACTCCCCCCTCCCGTCCATATAACCCGCCAAAACAAATCAAACACCCGCACAACACACTCAATCCCACAGCCCAAAGTACCGTTCACCTCTGCAAAGTTCATACAGCACATATATTTCCCCAAAGTTACGTACGTGACATGCACATAGCGGCAAGCACGTACGGGCAAGCGATTAAATGTTTGGAAGCCGCAGCTGCGTACTCACGGTAGCGCGTATCCAACTCAAAGTCCTCCTGGTTGTGTTGCTGCAGCGGACCAAAATACACCGCTTCCCACCTACAGCTTTCTTCTTTGCTGTCTCCATTGTTCATTAAACAAATTGCAAAAGATTCACCAACACTTATGTCCAGAATACTGTGGAATTTTACGATGAAAACAGACGACTTAATAGCTGGCCACAATGCTGGCCCAAAATGTCCGCTACAATCCGTGACGTCACGCGCAAACGTCATCATACCGAGACGTTTTCAGCAGGATATTTCGCGGGAAATTTAAAATTGCACTTTACTAATCTAACCCAGTCGTATTGGCATGTGTTGCAATGATAAGATTTCATCATTGATATATAAACTATCAGACTGCGTGGTCGGTAGTAGTGGGTTTCAGTAGGCCTTTAAATAGGTGTATAATTGTTTGGTTGTCAAATGTTAAGATGGTATTATTAAATAGGTGTGTAATTGTTTGGTTGTCACATGTTAAGGTGGTATTATTAAATAGGTGTGTAATTGTTTGGTTGTCACATGTTAAGGTGGTATTATTAAATAGGTGTATAATGGTTTGGTTGTCACATGTTAAGGTGGTATTATTAAATAGGTGTGTAATTGTTTGGTTGTCACATGTTAAGATGGTATCATTAAATAGGTGTATAATTGTTTGGTTGTCAAATGTTAAGGTGGTATTATTAAATAGGTGTGTAATTGTTTTGTTGTCACATGGTGGTATTAAATAGGTGTACAATTGTTTGGTTGTCAAATGTGTGTGTGTGTGTGGGTGTGTGTGTGTGTATACTGTATGAGTGTGTGTATATATATATATATATATATATATATATATATATATATATATATATATATATATATATATATATATATATATATATATGTGTGTACATTTTACAATAAAATAATGAATATTTGTCCATTGATCAATGATTTGTCAATCCATCAGTCACGGAGGATCTGATGGGGTATTCATATGGATATTAAAATCCCCCACTATAATTATATTTGCGTGTGTCACTAGATCAGCGACAAACTCTGAAAATCGACTGATGAAGTCCGAATAGGGCCCAGGTGGGCGGTAGATAACAGCCAGGTAGAGAGGTAGCGGTGTGACAGACCTCATAGTAAGCACCTCAAATGATTTATATTTATTACTTAGGTTAGGGGCAAGGTAAGAGTTTTCATTGTATATTAGTGCGATCCCTCCACCCATTTAAGGGGACGGGCAATATGTGCATTCATATAGTTAGGAGGAGATGCCTCGTTAAGAGGGAATAAATCATCTGGTTTAAAGCCAGGTTTCGCTGAGACCAATGACGTTAAGATTGCTGTCTCTAATGACCTCATTAACTAAACGTTTTGGGAGACAATGATCTGAGGATTTAAAAAGCGCATATTATAGGTAGTGGGCTGTTTTGAGGAATTTGTGTTAATGTTATCCGTAATAGTGATATTAATAACGTTACATTTATTTTGTATAGTGCGCCTTAAATAATTTCGATCATATCTAGGAATTGATATGATGGAGATCTTCAGATTGTTTGTTTGGTGCTGCAATAGATTGAACGCATCATAATTTGCCACCTCAGTAAAATGCATGTCCACCTCTGGCACAGTCCCTACAAAAAAACATTATGTGAGTTTAGTATTATTCTAGGAGAAATGCTATGTGTGCAGGAATTTTCCAGCCTGGCACTGGTTAGTTCTAGCTTAACTGACTCCTCACCCGGACTAACAGACCCTGTAGTTGCATGTGTCCGAGCTTGCTCTAGTGTAGTTAGTCAAGTGTGACTCAAACAGTAATCTATGTTCCTAGATCAGGGGTGGGCAAACTTTTTGCCAGGAGGGCCACATTGGGTTCTAAGATTTGACAGGGGGGCCAGGCCAGGAACAGATGGATGGAGTGTTTGTGTGAAATAATATAAATTACATGTAAAAGCCATTACGTGAGAGGATTTGGCCTACAAACATGTAACATATCATGAGTAGGCAGCAAGGCTCATTGTACAGTTTTTTTTTTGGCTTTGGCTACTTTGAATGACAGCAAAAATGGTGGATGACTCTTGAATCGCAGTTTGTCGGTGAAAAAGATGTTGCTGAGCCTGTAAATTAGCCGCCAACCTCTGGGCCGTGGCTGTTCGCTCTTGCGTTGACTGCTTGCTGGCGTAGTTAGCATGCTTGGTAGCAAAGTGGCGGCTGATATTGTACTCTTTGTAAACCGCGACAGTTTCTTGGCATATCAGACACACAGCCTTTGATCGGACTTCAGTAAAAAAAATATTTCGTTGTCCACCACTCTGCATTAAATACTCGGCACTCACTGTCCACTTTTCTTTGCTTTGATAGGCTCATTTTTACAGCGGGGCTCACAGGACAAAGCTAAAGAGAAGAAGGGAGTAATATCCCACAGGCCAAAAAGGTCAATGAGCGCCATGTAGTGGGGAAACGCGGTATTACAGGGATATAAAGTGAAACGAACGAGGTTTACCGACGATAATAATATGAAATGTAATTTAATAATAGAATTTTATGGGTGGCTCCTCCTTAATGATAGTCAAGCGCTGAAAACGCATACGGGAGGCAGAAGCTTTAACATTGATAAGAGTTTTTTGTAAAAAAAATAAATAAATAAATACATTTTTTTTTAAAGTTTTTTTTTTTATTTTATTTTTTTTTCAATAATTTGGACAAGTTCTGCGGGCCGGATTAAAACATTCAACGTGCGGGCCATAGTTTGCCCATGTCTGCCTTAAGTGAAGGAAACGCGCGATTGCAGCTATTTCGGATACAACACATCTCAGACGGCAAGACAACTTTCGAATGTCCAGGTCAGCTGTGATTGTACTTACATAAAAACTTTGTCCATTTGTCGAAAGAGAGACAATGAGAATGGATGTGGTAAAAAAGGTAGCGTGTGCTTTGTATTACCTGGCCGTCGATGGAAGACTACGGAAAACATCAAATACATTTGGACTGCCAAAACAGACTGTATCAGTTATTGTCCCCCATGTATGTCGCGGACTCAACGTCTAGGTCCAGAGTATACACTACCGTTCAAAAGTTTGGGGTCACATTGAAATGTCCTTATTTTTTAAGGAAAAGCACTGTACTTTTCAATGAAGATAACTTTAAACTAGTCTTAACTTTAAAGAAATACACTCTATACATTGCTAATGTGGTAAATGACTATTCTAGCTGCAAATGTCTGGTTTTTGGTGCAATATCTACATAGGTGTATAGAGGCCCATTTCCAACAACTATCACTCCAGTGTTCTAATGGTACAATGTGTTTGCTCATTGGCTCAGAAGGCTAATTGATGATTACAAAACTCTTGTGCATCATGTTCACACATCTGAAAACAGTTTAGCTCGTTACAGAAGCTACAAAACTGACCTTCCTTTGGGCAGATTGAGTTTCTGGAGCATCACATTTTTGGGGTCAATTAAATGCTCAAAATGGCCAGAAAAAGAGAACTTTTATCTGAAACTCGACAGTCTATTCTTGTTCTTAGAAATGAAGGCTATTCCACAAAATTGTTTTGGTGACCCCAAACTTTTGAACAGTAGTGTATAAAGCAGTGGTTCTTAACCTGGGTTCGATCGAACCCTAGGGGTTCGGTGAGTCTAACTCAGGGGTTCGGCGGATCCTCCGCCACGGAGGTAAAGACACATCCGACTTATCGTGTAAATAAAAACTTCTCCCTATCGGCGTATTATGGATACCCCCAAACAATGTTCCCTCTAATTTTCCATCTGATTCGCAGGTTGTTTGATTGATCGATTGAAACTTTTACTAGTAGATTGCAAAAGGACACAGTACAGTACATATTCCGTACAATTGACCACTAAATGGTAACACCCGAATAAGTTGTTCAACTTGTTTAAGTCGGGGTCCACGTTAATCAATTCATGGTAATGTGTGTAAGGTGTGTAATTTGTTGTGAGTTCATGCACTGTGTTGGTTTTGTTCTTTAAATAAGGTGATGTTCATGCACGGTTCATTTTGTGCACCAGTATAAAAACATATGACTTTTTCTTGAATTTGAAAAAAAAAAACATTTTATTTTTCACTAAAGAAGGGTTCGGTGAATGCGCATATGAAACTGGTGGGGTTCGGTACCTCCAACAAGGTTAAGAACCACTGATATAAAGTCACCAAAAAGGAATGGACAATGAAGGTGAGGAGTGTCCTTACCAGATATCTAGTAGATTGATTGTTGTCAAATGTTCTTTATCACATTGTTTACTTTCACATGTCCATTAAAGATTTGATTAATTTATGATTCACTATAATAGGGCCCCACAGCAAACTGGATTCCAGTTAATTGAAATACCACAACACTGGATATTGTTCAGATAAGTTACATTTAAAAACTTGCACACAAAGCAACACTGGAGGTGACTATGACGTGTGCATATTCCGCGCATGCGTACCAGGTCGCGTTGCGCCGGCGGACGTGTGTGTGGACAAGGATAAGGTTAGGTGGGATTTACCCTGGATAACCTTAGTGTAGAAGGGGCCTAAGACACATGACAGATTTAGCCCACTACCTCGTCCTACGCATACCGGCCACCACAACGTGATGTAAACAGGCCAAAATTTGGGATGCATGGCGCGATCGCGTTAGCTAGAGTATCGCGTTAAATTGGGTTATGTCACATTTTTAGTGCATATTGAGTCGGTGGAAGAATCTTTTTTACGTTGTTTTGGACTGCCTTGAATTGTGTTGGCGTACCTAATTTTGTAGGCCATTGTGTCCCCTTGCTATGCCTCTTTAGGAATGTACTACACTTGTGTAAAATGTGAGGTTGCGAGTGATTAGACAGACAGACCGGGTCAAAAGCTCTGTCAGGACAATGTGGGTTGACAACAAAAGGACTAATTAGCAATCAATTAGCAACATGTTTCTGTCCTGCACCTTTTATCTGCTTCGAGTGTGGAGCAGGTTACCACTCAGTATGCATGGCCCATTCACACGCACACACACACACACACAGACACACACACACACACACACACACACACCACCTGCTGTCAGGGATGTATGCTGTAACCGGGACACACGTGGTTTGATGCAAGACAATTTTCAGCTGAAAGGTGAAAACAACAATATTGTTGTTAAATAGCCTCGTCTAATTGGAAAACGTAGCGTGAGGGGTATATAAGGGGGGGGGGGATGATCATTTTGAATACAGTCGCCCCCTGCCACATCACGCTCTATTGCTGATATATATTTTTAATAGGATATTATACAATTTGTTTGGTCCTAAATAAAGTAATTTCCAGCATACACGTGGCTAAATAAACAACAAATAGCAATAGTACAGTAATTTTGGCCACTAGTGGAGACCAAATCAGTCAGAGTGCACTGGTCAGTATCATGGCCACTGATTGGCTCAGCCTCACAAAGCATTACTATATTGGAATAAAAAAAAGTGTACAGGTGACTAAATTGTTTGCCATCCAAATGGATGGCTCTCGAAATGTTGAAAATATAGTATAGTATTTAGAGCAGTGGTTCTCTAATTGTTTCACCCAAGCACCACCTTAGAAAACATGTGGCTTCCCAAGTACCAACATTAAAGTACAGTAGCGTGATAGGCCTAAGTATTCATTAAAAATAAGGCAGAGGTTTCGTTTGACAAGTATATTTATTATTGTTGGCCACTGTAACAATACACACAGTTTGAACAGTAACACGGTTTGAATATAGCAAATTAAAACACTGTACTTTAATCTAGTAATTATTTGGTATACCACTAAGGGGGTACGTGTACCACAGATTGGGGATCCCTGATTTAGAAGATCATAAACAGTTTTTTATACTCCAGCTATGATAATAGTTGATTATATTTAATTATTTATTAAGATAGTTATTCATTTAGTCGTTTCTGTTACAGAGTGAGCACAAAAGGTGAACAAACAAATGTGTTAGAAATTGTTGTGAACCGTAAAAGGGGTAAGATTGAATAAGATCTGTTTCTTCCTACTCCTTTTTGGGTATGTTGTAATGAGAAACTGAAAATATTTGATGTTCCATACTGTAACTGTATGCATGTTTGAAATTAACTAATACCATAAATGTGTGTGTGTGTGTGTGTGTGTGTGTGTGTGTGTGTGTGTGTGTGTGTGTGTGTGTGTGTGTGTGTGTGTGTGTGTGTGTGTGTGTGTGTGTGTGTGTGTGTGTGTGTGTGTGTGTGTGTGTGTGTGTGTGTGTGTGTGTGTGTGTGTGTGAGTGAGTGAGTGAGTGAGTGAGTGAGTGAGTGAGTGAGTGAGTGAGTGTGTGTGTGTGTGTGTGTGTGTGTGTGTTAGGACATAAATCATGGTCCCTATACAGAAAACCATTGCATCTAATAGAGAATGTCTCATTTGCACACCTGGTGGTGAAATCTATCAAAATTAGGGTGGTCCCAAAAAGGAGGGATTTTTGTGTCGGTTTTAAAAGTGCTGCCCCTCTGGTCAACATATGAAATAACAAGTGTGTGTAAGAAATGTAATTTCGCCTCCTTTTGCCAAAAATGTATAAACAAAATTAAATAAATATGTATATGGAGACATACTGTAACAACTTGAAGTAAATAATGAAGATTAAAAAACAATTACAAACTAAAAATAAAAAAAATTAACTAAAAGCAGTCTTTTTCTCACTGTCGACTTTTTTCATATAAATTTGTCATATTCTTTCTGTTTCTGTAAAATTGCAATATTTTCTCGTGAAATTATTACTTTTTTTATGTAAAATTATTACTTTTTAATGCAAAATGGCGATATTTGTCATATAAAATTCTGACTTTTATCACAACATTGCCAATTTTTTTGTTGTTCTTGTAAAACAGTGATGTTTTTGGAATAAAATTATGACTTTTGTCATAATTTTGCCAAGTAAAATTTACATTATTATTATATTGCCAAAAATGTCTCATAAAATTGTGACTTTTGTCGAGTAAAATTACAACTCTTTTCATAAAATTGCCAAAATGTTAAGCTTTTCTTGTAAAATTGTGACTGTTATTGAGTAAAATTCCAACTTTTATCATAATAGTTAGTTCAGTTTTTTTTGTAAAAATGTTGACTTGCGTTTAGTAAAATTACGACTTTTATTATAATACTGCCAAAATGTTAGTTTTTTTTTGTGAAATTGTGACCTTTTTCTTGTGAAATTCAAACTCATATGTGCATAGTTTGTATATATTATTAATGTTGTAAATACAAATCTTTATACATCTAGAAAGGGTGGTCCTAAAAAGGTAGGCATTTTCCGGAGGTCTCAAGAAGGTAACAAAAGTGTGTGTGTGTGTGTGTGTGTGTGTGTGTGTGTGTGTGTGTGTGTGTGTGTGTGTGTGTGTGTGTGTGTGTGTGTGTGTGTGTGTGTGTGTGTGTGTTATTGTATTGTATTTCTACCCTTCTTGAGAAACCAACAACGAAAAATACCTTCCATATGAGGACCAGTGAACAAGTTAGGACATAAATCATGGTGCCAATATGGAAAACCATTGCATCTAATAGAGAATGTCTCATTTGCACACCTGGTGGTGAAATCTATCAAAATGAGGGTAGTCCCAAAAAGGAGGGATTTTTCAAGTTGACTGTGTGTCTGTTTTAAAAGTGCTCCCCCTCTGATCAACATTTGAAATAACAAGTGTGTGTAAAAATTTGAAGTGCTCCCCCTCTGGCCAACATATGTAATAACAAGTGTGTGTAAAAATTTGAAGTGCTCCCCCTCTGGCCAACATATGTAATAAGTGTGTGTAAGGAATTGAAATGCACCCCTTTTGGCCAAATGTAATTAAATTAAATAAATAAATATGTATATAGAGACATACTGTAATAACTTGAAGTAAATAATGAAGATTACTGTAAAAAACAATTACAAACAAAACAATTAAAACAATTTTTTTTTACTAAATGCTTACCTTTTTTATATTTGCACAGTATGTATATATTATTAATGTTGTAAATACAAATATTTATATATCTAGAAAGGGTGGTACTAAAGAGGAAGGCATTTTTCTGAGGTCTCAAGAAGGTAACCAAACAAGAATGCGTGTGTGTGTGTGTGTGTGTGTGTGTGTGTGTGTGTGTGTGTGTGTGTGTGTGTGTGTGTGTGTGTGTGTGTGTGTGTGTGTGTGTGTGTGTGTGTGTGTGTGTGTGTGTGTGTGTGTGTGTGTGTGTGTGTGTGTGTGTGTGTGTGTGTGTGTGTGTGGAGGGACCGATGTGATGTGAAATACAAATGTAAAATAAGCCGGAAGCAAATCAAAAATGTAACCCAACATCATGGCTTTTTTGCCCTCTTTATTACTGATATTCAAATTAATATGTGTGTGAACAGACAAACATGTATGACGTGACAAACAAAACATTTTTTTATTTTTTTAAAATCCAAAACTCCCCCTCCTTTACCCTCACAAGTCTATCACTGAAATGTATTTACATTGTGTGTGGGTGTGTGTGTGCAGACCGACAGATGTGCGCGGTGACAAACTAATGTACAGTACAAGCATAAACTAATCCCTCTTTGTTTTGTCACATTTATTTCTTTCAAACAGTTTATCGAAATGTTATGTATTTTCAAGGTAAATGTGTTTAGGTATCAAATCAGACAAATGGGCTGCACAAGACGCACTCAGACACACGCACACACACACACACACACACACACACACACACACACACACACACACACACACACACACACACACACACACACACACACACACAGCAGCAGCACATTGGGGACTATGAGGAGGCTGCTCATGCTAACAACTCTGCATCTCAACAAGCCACATCCATCATCATCAATGCTAACATCTGCTCAGAGCCTCAGCCTTAAATCTTCCTCCTCCTTCTTTCCTCCAACTTTCCACCTCCCTCCTCTCTCTTCTCCTCCACCTTTGCCTGCACTCACCCAAAACCTTGAATCTGCATTGACCACTTTGAAGCGTGCGGCATGTGTGTGTGTGTGAGTGAGTGTGTATGCACGCTCCAGTCTCTCCGCCCTGCTTAGAATCAATATTTAATGATGATGTTATCAGTGTTTTTATGTGTAATTTAGCCCGTGTCAGTATGAATGAGCCACTGTCAGCTTTATGGCGTCGAGCATTTATTTTCTGTTAATGGCTGCGCCTGGTGGTGTGCAAAGCCCAGTGGACGTCTGATGGATTTTTGCCTATTTCGCTTCTACTCTTCATGTATGGACAGAAGAAGTGCATGTTCCCTCTTCAAAATGGTTGCGCTTGAGCAAGTCGTACGGTTTTCAGTTTAAGCACATTTTTGGTGAGTCGGCTCAGTGGGCATCTAAAATAATCCAAAAGTGTGTTTTTCTTGGACTTTTTGTGTTATTGTTTTTTTTAAGGGTACCAGTAACAGCAAAGATAACTTATGATGATAACCACAGAACTGGAAATTAGCGAATGGTGGAAATGAGGTGATTGTATCTCTCTGCCAACAGCTGTGTGTTTTCAACGCTTCCTGGTGTGACGTGTTCAAAAACAGCTGTATATACTGTATATACAGTATATATCCATCCATCCATCCATCTTCTTCCGCTTATCCGAGGTTGGGTTGCAGGGGCAGCAGCCTAAGCAGGGAAGCCCAGACTTCCCTCTCCTCAGCCACTTCGTCCAGCTCTTCCCGGGGGATCCCTAGGCGTTCCCAGGCCAGCCAGGAGACATAGTCTTCCCAACGTGTCCTGGGTCTTCCCCGTGGCCTCCTCCTCCTACCGGTTGGACGTGTCCTAAACACCTCCCTAGGGAGACGTTTGGGTGGCATCCATTATATATATATATATGCACGATTGCACCAAGAAAAATTCCTAGTTTGTGAACCCGTTCTCAAACAATGGCAATAAAAACTATTCTGATTCTGATATATATATATATATATATATATATATATATATATATATATATATATATATATATATATATATATATATATATATATATATATATATATATATATATATATATATATACAGTACAGGCCAAAAGTTTGGACACATCTTCTCCTCATTCAATGCGTTTTCTTTATTTTCATGACTAGTTACATTGTAGATTGTCACTGAAGGCATCAAAACTATGAATGAACACATGTGGAGTTATGTACTTAACAAAAAAGGTGAAATCACTGAAACATTTTTTTTGTATTCTAGTTTCTTCAAAATAGCCACTCTTTGCTCTGATTACTTTTTTGCACACTCTTGGCATTCTCTCGATGAGCTTCAAGAGGTAGTCACCTGAAATGGTTTTTACTTCACAGTTGTGCTTGAAGCTCATCGCGAGAATGCCAAGAGTGCGCAAAGCGGTAATCAGAGCAAAGGGTGGCTATTTTGAAGAAACTAGAATACAACACATGTTTTCAGTTCTTTCACCTTTTTTTGTTAAGTACATAACTCCTTCTAAATTGCCTTCAGTGACAATCTACAATGTAAATAGTCATGAAAATAAAGAAAAAGCATTGAATGAGGAGAAGGTGTGTCCAAACTTTTGGCCTGTACTATATATATATATATATATATATATAAAAGTAAATACACAATCCCAACTGCACACCGGTGGAAGGCAGTGTACACCCTGGGCAAGTCGCCATATTAATAAATATATATTATATATTCTACTGTTACTTGAAATATTCCGTTTTGGTTTAATCAACCAGACCAATTTTCATACAGTTTGGACTTCAATCAAGTTTTTATGTAAACGTTTAAACAAAGTCATCTTCCCACGTAACATCAGCAAACCTTCCAGCTCAGTGGGGTTTCTAAGTCCATCATTGATTTGTTTTTTTTCTTTAACATTTTGTGTTGTGTTTTTTTAGAGCGCAAATAATGACAAAAAAGGAAGTGTGTTGATGAACAAAAGACCAGAAAAATGAAACAAATGTTGTACTTTTACGTGAATCAATACTCTGGTTTTTTTCGATAACTGGGTTGCAGGTGACGTCACGTATGGTTACGGACTCGGTACTTGGCACGCTAACAGGTGTATGCACAGCAATAGCAAAATTTCATGCCAACAAAGCAAGCATGCCTGATAGAAAGAACTTAAAAGGAAAGCGTCACTTTTCAGAATGTGTTAGTTCAATGCTAATTTACATTGAATACGGCATCATACATCCTACTAATTAGCATTAGTGACTTTAGAATCAGAATCAGAATAGTTGTATTACCATTGTTTGAGAACAGGTTCACAAACTAGGATTTTTTCTTGATACAACCGTGCAACATAAAAACACATATAACACAGAATAGGTCATAAATAAATAATAAATACATGGCGATTAAAAGAATTTAGAAGAATTTCAACTAAGATGCACGATACAATCAAACAGCTGGTTTGTACAAAGTACAATACTTAAAGTATAAAGCTTTGTTAGGGCTCCACAAAAGACAAGACTGGTGCCTTCAACTTGATGGCAAAGACTACTTCCTGACTACAGCAACACACCAAAGACAAACCGAAATGAATGCATACTCAGAAGTGGAAGAAAACAAGATATTAAAATCAGACAGAATAGTCACCATCATCAGCTTGGTGTTAAATTTTAAATAAACAGATGATATTTTATTATTAGACAAATCAACATTTATTGCCACATAAAGTACAGAAAATTGTTATTGTTGTGTACCTTTATGGATTCATAGGTACCGGTAATTGGTACCGTATCAGTTTAAATGTGAAAGGTATCCATCCTGAGTGACAGTATTGCTTAGCAAACCTTGTTTGTATTTTTCACACATTAAGATGAGTGGTTTTCCTTCTATTTAGCATTATCACAGTGGTTAGCTCTATCGTTAAACAAATATGGAATACAGTTGGCCGAAGTGTCAAAAAGCGAACATCTTTGAGTAGTTGAAATACCCCTAAACGTATTTTTTTTTGACACTCCAATACTCCTCCAAACCCCTCTGCACCTAGACGTTGTCTTTCTCCTCTGCCGACATCTTGTATGTATGTTGCTATGCCGGAAAAACATTTTACAAATCATTATCACGATTTATTTGACCTACTTAGAGTAAAAGAGATGTGTTTTATGTGGCAAAAATGCAATTTTTGGAGAAAGTTAAATATAGAAAAGCCTTTTTGACCAAAAATGTGTAAATATGCAAGGATCTACTGTAATTATAAATGTTAAAATGTTCATTAAAACATTTAATCAAGCTTTAATAATGACCCTGAATCAAAATGACTATATTGACCCAAATATAAGACTTTCTGTATGGGTTATTGGTAAAGACATTTATATTGTGGCTTTTTTTTCTTTTTTCTTTTTTCAAAAGGTCAGACGAAGACCGAATTGTATGTAGACTGAAATATTTCTTCCCTTAAATGTCATGATCTGTGGTCCGGATCATGTTTTGTGTTTTCTGTTTGTTTTGGACTCCTTTAGTTCCTGTTTGTGCACCTCCTGAGTTTAGTCACCATGGTTACTTATGATTTTCCCCTGCCTCTGTCATTCGGGACACTCACCTGGCTCTAATCAAGAGACGCTATTTAAGCCTGCCTTTGCCAGTCAGTCGGCCTGGCGTCAGTGTTCGGTTAATGTCTGATTCCAAGTTTGTGCTAAGTGTTCGCTTCATGCCTTGTATACGTACGTTTTGTTTATTTCATGCCACAGTTCCATTAGTTCTCTATGTCTATGCTAAGTGTTAGCGTTTGCTCCAAGTGCGATCAGCGCGCTGTGCCTTCGCCTTGTTTTCCGTTTTTGTAGTACTTTGAGTTTTGAGAAGATTAATAATTATGTTCCTACCTGCACACCTTGTCCGGAATAGTCCGTTTGCATCCTGGGGGAACAAACCTTGCAGTAATCTGCAAAGACCCCGCAGTGACATTAAACAATTATCCAGTCCCTTGAAATCCCATTTATCTGTCCCAGACACCAAAACATATGAACACAAAACACATTAGGGTATACTTTTAGTTAAAAAAAAATATATAAGTAAAATACTAAATGATGAATGAAATGGGTTAATGAACATTAAACATCGCCGTTTCCTTATTTAAGACTCGTGCAAAAGAAAGACGGAAATAAGTGGTAGTGGAGGTGGCGTGGTAGATACACGAATGCCACCTTTGTACTTTACCACAAGTTATTCCTTGACTGCAATAGTGTTTCTCAACTTCTTTATCAAAGTCCAGGCACTTGTAACTTTCGTTGGCCTCATAGTGGCTTATTGTAGGTGTTCTCACCTAAATGTTGGTTTGGGCACTCAATTTCACGGATTAATACGCAGGCAAACCGATTTGTTAGTCATGCGTAATGTTTGCTATGGATTAACTGAGACATTAAACAAAAAATGAAGAGACATTTTGGCATACATTATCATCAACTAAATCATACAAAAAGTGGGGGCTAAGAAAACCTATGAGGTGGGTATTTTGTCCCAAGGGAAAGACGAGTCATTTTTCCGTGTATTTGGTCTGAGATTTATACATGCACCTAGTGGCCCCAGGTGAGTCAGAGCTTTTCTTCCTGTCACTCACATACACTAGAGATGTTAAGAAGAGACGCTGGGGGGGGGGGGGGGAAAGTGTCTGAAAGTCTGTTAGCAAGTTGGCAAACAAGGGGAGAGTCTTGATGGTCATTTTGACAGAACAGTAATCACTAATGTCCCACACGCCATCAGACTGTACAACTCCTTTCTGGGGGCAGGGGAGTACTAGGATGACAGGGGATGCAAAGCAATAATAATACTGAAATAATCTGCAACAAAAAACAGGGCAATTAACAGTGCAATAAACAGAAATAACAGTGCAATACATTTTAAATGTGCAATATACACATCACATCTTTCATATAATCGACAGTATTACCGTTTTGCTTCATTTTTTTCCCTTTTCATAACATGGTCACTATTGCCTACACTGTAAAAAAAAAAATCCTATTTTTATGGTTAATTTACTCTAAATTTCTACTGTAATTTTTCTTTTTTTTTTAATAGTTTATAAAACTGTAGAATTGAAGACATGATCTGTAAATAAACAATCCGCCTTTTATTTGAAGTAATATGCCAGTAATGACAAACTATGTATATTTCTATTTTTTTTTACAGAAAAATACCAAATTAATTATACATAGCATTTTCTGTTTTCTTAAATTACTTTCAAATTCATGTAAATTTACGATATTTTTCCGCAAAACGTTTCATGAAAATTTCTGTAAATATATTATTGATCATTTTTTGGTTTACAATGTTTTACTTTAATTTTATGGTTTTCGTTTGGCAGCCATAGCTGCCAGTAGATGACCGTTTTTTTACAGATTTTTTTTTTACAGTGTAGCTTCTCTTGTTGTATTCTTATTTTTACTGTTATGTTTTTATTGTCATTGTTACTTTTTATTTTTATTCCTATTGTTATATTTTCTATTTTATCTCCATTTATACCTCCATTATTTACTTTTGAATTCTCAATTCTGCACACTGCTGCTGGAATTTAAATTTTCCTGAAGGAATCAATAAAGTACTATCTATCTATCTATCTATCTATATATCTATCTATTTATCTAAAGCGGAGTCACCAAATAACTTTTAGCCTTCGATTTTATCTTGAAAAGTGTTTTTTCCAAAAACATCTGCGGAAAAGAGGGGTCGTCTTCGATTCGGATCAGTATGGTAATGGACTTGACATTGTTTCATGTGGTGGAGAAATGCTGTAATTACAACATCTCGGAAGTCAACCATCTTCAGAACAGATCGAGTTCAACCTTTGCGTTTTCGCTGCAAACAAAAAGCAAAAAAAACAAAAAAAAAGTATTTGAAGTGGCATTTCTTCTTAGGGAGAACCTCTCATTGATTGCATCATGAAACCGCCATCCATCAACATCAGCTGTTTGCTTCCAAACACGCTGATTTTGACATTTCACAAAGGCCTTGAAGAGCGCGAGAGAGGCCATAATTATGACGGCATATTCTCAGTCATTTTTCTCCCAATAACAAGTCGTTTTTAATCCAATTAGGGGCGCTAACGTGAGAGGCATAATACTGCGGCCCCTGGGACACATGAGAGAATATGCAGGACATTTATCCCGACAGTCAATATTGAATTTTTCAGCAAGCAGCTGTGCCTGCTCTCGCTGACATTCTCCACCTCTGCACAGTGATCCGTCCTGATTAAAGCGGCTTTTCTACTTCATCAACATTCATTATATGAGCCAGCCATGCATGGCCACGTAAGGGCCGGCAGTAAACTTACACGTTTTCCTATACTGTACTTTTAGGGGCAAAGGTCATAAGTCACACTGATGCTGCTTATTCCCTCAAAACTTTCCTAACCCCTGACAAAGATGGACGACCTCTATTGCACCATACTATAAGACGACACCTGCACATTCTAATGACATCCGATTATGTGCTATTAAAAATCAATAACGCTCAATTTAGCATGTAAATATTAGAACCATCTCTTAGCATACTGCCGTGCAGATCTACACCAAACAACAAGAATAAACATAACAGAAGGCATTCTTGTCTAATTATATTGTGCAGGTGTACTTATTGTTGCTGCTCACAACAAATATTATGCAGCAATTGATGTGCCTCGTTTGCCAAGTAACAATACTTTTACACATTATACACAAACAAATCATGTCAGTGCTTTCATGCCAGCTTGGCTTAATGTCGCCATCTTCTGGTGACTTTAAAAATGACAGTACTTTTTTTTAAACCCTTACATACTGTATGTATGTATGTATATCGTTAATTTTATGTCCCTTCACAGTCAATTTTGACATGTAACAATAATTCCCTTTTTATTTTCAGTTCACTTTTATTTTTCTGTCATGATAGACTGTTTTTTAATGATATATTTTCTTGTGTGTGACGTGATCTTTTGATCATAGAGTTTTAACTGGAGTTTGACGTTTGTAGATTTTCAATGGAATTTAATATTTTAACATAAATTAATTTCACCATTTTTTTAACCTAAAAACCTATTCAGAATTTTTAACTAGTCTATGCCAGTGTTTTATAATTGTAGGGGTTAGGGCCCATTGTTGGGCAGGGAGTGTACTCTAGAGGGCCCCCAAAAAGTACCTGTTCAGCAAGTGTGGTCCGTATGGGCTGCAGTCCTAAGTTGTAATATGCTTTTCCACCACTTGTGGCAGTAATGACAATCTCGAACAAACAGAAGAAGTGTGGAGCTAAAGTCAGGAAGAAGTTTCTTAAGCTAAAAATTAAGACTAAAGTGGAAGCTGCCCTTTAATTTTATTGACAGTTTAGTTAAAAAGGCCTACTGAAACCCACTACTACCGACCACCCAGTCTGATAGTTTATATATCAATGATGAAATCTTAACATTGCAACACATGCCAATACGGCCGGGTTAACTTATAAAGTGCAAAAATAAATTTCCCGTGAAATATCCGGCTGAAAACGTCTCGGTATGATGACGTTTGCGCGTGACATCACGGATTGTGCGGAAGTATTGGGACACCATTGTGGCCAGCTATTAAGTCGTCTGTTTTCATCGCAAAATTCCACAGTATTCTGGACATCTGTGTTGGTGAATCTTTTGCAATTTGTTTAATGAACAATGGAGACAGCAAAGAACAAAGCTGTAGGTGGGATCGGTGTATTAGCGGCTGGCTACAGCAACACAACCAGGAGGACTTTGAGTTGGATAGCAGACGCGCTATCCGATGCTAGCCGCCGACCGCACCGATGATCGTGGTGAAGTCCTCCGTCGTGCCGTCGATCACTGGAACGCAGGTGAGCACGGGTGTTGATGAGCAGATGAGGGCTGGCGTAGGTGGAGAGCTAATGTTTTTAGCATAGCTCTGTCGAGGTCCCGTAGCTAAGTTAGCTTCAATGGCGTCGTTAGCAACAGCATTGCTAGGCTTCGCCAGACGGGACAGCATTAACCGTGTGGTTACAGGTCCAGGGTTTGGTTCGGTGTCTCCTGATAGTAGAAGTAATAGTAGTATTGCTGATCTTCGGTCTATCCTTCCAGTCAGGGGCTTATTTCTTCTGTTTCTATCTACAGTTAAGCACGATGCTATCACGTTAGCTCCGTAGCTAAAGTGTTTCGCCGATGTATTGTCGTGGAGATAAAAGTCACTGTGAATGTCCATTTCGCGTTCTCGATTCTCATTTTCAAGAGGATATAATATCCGAGGTGGTTTAAAATACAAATCCGTGATCCACAATAGAAAAAGGAGAAAGTGTGGAATCCAATGAGCCCTTGTACCTAAGTAACGGTCAGAGCGAAAAAAGGTACATTCTGGCATCCTGAACTGCACTCTAATCCTTCACTCTCACTTTCCTCATCCACGAATCTTTCATCCTCGCTCAAATTAATCGGGTAATCGTCGCTTTCTCGGTCCGAATCGCTCTCGCTGCTGGTGGGAATGATTGTAAACAATGTGCAGATGTGAGGCGCTCCACAATCTGTGACGTCACGCTACTTCCGGTACAGGCAAGGCTTTTTTATCAGCGACCAAAAGTTGTAAACTTTATTGTCGATGTTCTCTACTAAATCCTTTCAGCAAAAATATGGCAATATCGCGAAATGATCAAGTATGACACATAGAATGGACCTGCTATCCCCGTTTAAATAAGAAAATTTCATTTCAGTAGGCCTTTAAGAAACATATATATTATTCATAATAAAGGTAGTTGGAATGTATTTATTTTAGCACTGCGTAATTATATGTAAATGCATTTTTTAAACCGTTTTCATGAGTCTTTTGCAGTGTTTTTGGTTAGTATTTATTTTGTAATCAGCCTGACCTAAGCCTTGTTAATAATCTTTATGATGAACACATGCTTTCATGTCGTTTGACAAGGTTTATCCTGTTAAACTATAAGTAGGTTGAATATAATTTATTGAATACAATTAAAATCAAGAGAGCGATTGCTAATTCAGTGTTAATATTTGAGAGGTCTTTGGGCCACTGTGTAGTGGAAAAGTTGTGCCCCGAAGTCAAAAAGGTTAAGAACCCTTGGCCTATGCCACTTAAAATAATGAAGGATTAATTTTTCATTATTGTTTTAAAGGGCAGGGAAAGTTTATTTTGGTCAAAAACTTTTAGATAAACTGTTTAACAGTATAATAGTTACGATCGGACCCCAATGCAGAGGAGAAACAGTCAGCCACAATAAGAATGTTTAATTACAGAAAGTGCAGTGAGAAGTGGTAAATAACGAAAAGTGCACTCAAAAAAGACACACTCAGAAGCAGTGGGGGAAAATATATAATAACTATACCGGGACAAAGCCACTGGAAAGGTAAGTGTGAGAAGAGCCACGAAGGAAAATGAAGTTCACCGGGAAGCGCCAAGCGAGTGGAAAAAGTACAAACAACTGGCACTAAGACGACTGGCAGGGAGACTCAAGTAGGCCAGTAGCAAATTCTGTGCAGGTGTGTGGGTGGCTCTGCCCAAGAAATCCAAAATCAGGAACTGCAAAGAAGGGCAGAAAGGAGGCAGCAGGACAGCCAAACACATAACAGTACCTCCTCTCTTATAAGGCGACCCCTGGCGGCCTACCTGGTTTGTCAGGATAGAGAGAATGGAAGTTGCGTATTAGAACTGGATCAAAGATACAGGAGCGGGAGACCCATGAGCACTCCCCTGTCCCTGCCTTTTAGAGTCCAAAATGGCCTTCACCAAATACGCTGGGAGGCCATTGATCATGCGGAGGAGGAGGTGCCGACGTAGGACACAGCAGACTTGTAGTAAATGGTTTGATGTTTGACATGTGAACCATCAGATGTCACTTGATTGACGGAGGTAACTGGAGTTCGACCGCTGTGGGACTTATGATCTTTGTGATTTAAAAGGTCGACCAAACCTCGGAGACAGACTCCTGGGGACGCCAGCCAATGGTAAGTTGCGTGATGTGATGAAAGCCAAACCTCGCATGCAGGTGCAGGGACTCTGTGACAATCAGCCAGCCTACATCTGCGAGCAGCAGTCCAGGACAAGGCTGCACGCGTGTCCCACCACACCCAATGAACTCGGAAAAGGTGAAGGTGAACAGACGGGATGGCTAGCTCCGACTCCAGGGAGGGAAACAAAGGAGGCTGATAACTATAGGCGATTTTAAAGGGAGACATACCTGTGGCAGAGGAGACGAGAGTTGTAAGCATATTTTGTGCATGGTGAGGACGCCTCCAGAGCTTGGTTTGCCCGCTCCATCTGGCCGTTGGTCTGGGGAGAGAGGAGAGGCACCTAGATGCACCCAGCGCTTTGCAAAAAGCCTTACAAACTTAAGCGAGCTTGTGGAGATGTCTGGAAAATATTAGAATGTCATCTAAGTAAACAAAGCAGAATTGGTCAATCATATCTCTGAGGACATTAATAATTAGGCTTTGGAATACGGCGGGCGCATTAGTGAGGCCAAACAGCATGACAAGGTATTCAACATTCCCCCAGATGGGGGTTAAAGGCGGTCTTCCATTCATCCCCCTCCTTTATTCTAACTAGACAGTAGGCATTGCGCAGGTCCTTAGACTTACTTAGACTTAGTTCCTCCCATTCCTGTTGGAACATTGGGCGACGAGTCCCCTCCATTTGTTCCGGTCACTGGCGACCCTTCTTGCTCCATGCCAGCTGACTGCCATCTCTCTCAGGTCTTCCTTGGCTGTTTGTCTCCACGTCTTCTTTGGCCGTCCTCTCTTCCTCTTTCCCCCTTCTGGCACCCAGTCCATTGCCACTTTTACCGGTCTCTCTCTTGGCAATCGGAGTACGTGTCCAGCCATTCTCCTTCTCATGTCAGAGACTATGTCAGACAATGGTGCTGCCCCTGCCCTTCTCATCACCTCTTCATTGGTGATGTGGTCTCTCCATGAGATCCTCAAGATGTATCTGAGGCACCGTCGGTGGAAGACATCCAGCTTGTTAGTAATGCTTGATGTCTTCATCCACGTCTCACAGGCATAGGTCACTGTAGGGATGACCACTGACATATAGAGGCACAGCTTTGTGGACAGGTCCAATTTAGTGAAAATAGTAGCAAATGCCAAATCGATAAGTGGCAGTGGGTAGCTTTTTTAATGATTATATCGTTTAAGCCCCGATATTCAATACAAGGGTGTGAGGACTTATCTTTCCTCTCAACGGAAAAAAAAAAACATGGCACCCACCGGCAAGGAAGAAGGACGAATGAGAGAAGAGGAAATATAGTCCTTTAATGCAACCTGTTCTGGGCCTGACACCTTATAAAACGTCAGCAAGAAGTTTGATGGCGCAGTCAGAAAGTGCATAGGAAGAGACTGAGCATGGTTTTTACTAAACACCGGTCTATGGTCGTGGTATTTGGCGGCTTTTCCCAAGAGAATATTGGTCTCCTCAACCTTGCTAGGCATAACCGTGATGGGTACTGCAGAGCGTAGAGAGTTAGCGTGGCACAATACACTCCAGTTTTAAGAATGTTGATCCTACCCCCAATCAATACAAGAATTGTGGAGTTTAAGCCACATGAAGCCTAACGGGCGTCGACTGGCACGGGAGAATAAAAGAGCAAATGAACTCATGGTGATTACCAGATAACTTTAAGGACAAGATTCAGTTTGGTGTGTAACAAGTGCCAGTTACCGGCCATGTGAAGAGTGGACCCCTTATAGGGAGGCTGAGTTTAACTTTAGCAATCTTGTGTTTGTCCACAAAGTTCGCATCAATAAAGCAATCATCAGCCCCAGAGTCAAAGTCACAATTTTAAGAGCTATTTTGGCTTGGTTAGAAGAATAGGAACTGGGCTTCTAGTCGAATATTAGCGAGCACTGTTGAAGGAATTGCTCTCATGAGCCTGACTCGCTGGAAAAGCAGGAGGGGTGAAGAATATTAGGTTCCCCAGGTGGTGAGGCCGTGATGGTCCCCATCCCGTAGTGAACACCTTCCGAACTAGCAGTCGCGCTAGCTTGCTCCTAGCGCTGGTCGAGAAACCCAATATTGGCGAACAGAGCCTGAATGGCGGCTGTCATATCAGGCAGCTGGTCGTGATTACCGATCGTCTCTCCAAGAGTTTTGCGCGCCGAGTGAAAGTGTTTCAATTCTGCGTGGACCATATTGGCCAATTTATTTTTCACGATTATTTTTAGTAGCTGGAGTAGGACCCCGAAGGAGAGAAGAAACTCTTAGCAAAAATAAGAATGTTTAATAACAGAGAAACACACTCGAGGAGTGGAAAGAAGAACGAAAAGCGCACACAAAAAAGAGAGGAGAACCAAAGACGCACTCAGAGGGAGTGGAGAAAAATCTAACATAACTATACTGGGACAGAGCCACTGGGAAGGTAAGTGGGAGGAGAGCCACGAAGGAAAATTATGTTCACCAGGAAAAGCCAAGCAAGTGGTAGAAGTCCTTGGAAGTGAGTGGAACATCCACCATCAACTGGCACTGGGACGACTGGCAGGGAGGCTTAAGTAGGTCAGTAGTAATTTGGCTGCAGGTCTGTGTGGGTTGCTCCACCCCAGAACTCCATAACGAGGTGCTGCAAAGAAGGCCAGAAGGGAGGCAGCAGAGCAGCCAAACACATAACAGTACTGCCATGTAAATGACTTCAAAATATAACCATAGAACACTGTCATCACTGCTAGTAGATATAAAGTGTTTATTAAGAGGTACACTTTCAAAAATAGAAGTATGAGACAAAGACATTTCTGTACCTGTAGGTAATTTTTAGGAATATTCTCTCAAAAGTACAATTTTGGTCCTTAAAGGCTTACTGAAATGAATTTTTTTTTATTTAAACGGGGATAGCAGATCTATTCTATGTGTCATACTTGATAATTTCGCGATATTGCCATATTTTTGCTGAAAGGATTTAGTAGAGAACAACAACGACGATAAAGATCGCAACTTTTGGTATCTTACAAAAAAAAGCCTTGCCCCTACCGGAAGTAGCGTGACGTAGTCAGTTGAACATTTCCGCAAAGTCCCCTATTGTTTACAGTGATGGCGGCCAGAAGTGAGAGCGATTCGGACCGAGAAAGCGACAATTTCCCCATTAATTTGAGCCAGGATGAAAGATTTGTGGATGAGGAAAGTGCAAGTGAAGGACTAGTGGGGAGTGGAAGCGATTCAGATAGGGAAGATGCTGTGAGAGCCGGGGGTGACCTGATATTCAGCTGGGAATGACTACAACAGTAAATAAACACGAGACATATATATACTCTATTAGCCACAACACAACCAGGCTTATATGTAATATGCCACAAATTAATCCTGCATAACAAACACCTAGGTGTTTGTTATGCTAGCTCCTAGCTACTAGCTCCCGTCCATATAACCCGCCAATACAATTCAAACACCTGCACAACACACACAATCACTCAGCCCAAAGGACCGTTCACCTAACCCAAGGTTCATAAAGCTTATATATTTACCCAAAGTTACGTACATGACACGCACGTACGGGCAAGCGATCAAATGTTTGGAAGCGCAGCTGCGTACTCACGGTACCGCGTCTGCGTCTGTGTATCCAAATCAAAGTAATCCTGGTAAGAGTCTGTGTTGTCCCAGTTCTCTACAGGCGTCTGTGTATCGAAGTCAAAGTCCTCCTGGTAAGAGTCTCTGTTGTCCGAGTTCTTCGATCTTGACTGCATCTTTCGGGAATGTAAACAAAAACCGGCTGTGTTGTGTTGCTGACTTCCCTCGCAAAATACTCCGCTTCGCACCGTCAACTTTCTTCTTTGCTTGCTCAGCTTCTTTCTCCATAATGCAATGAACAAATTGCAACAGATTCACCAACACAGATGTCCAGAATACTGTGGAATAATGACATGAAAACAGAGCTCTTTTGTATTGGCTTCAATGGGGGAGCCATACCTCTGTTTCACTGGCTACGTCACGCGCATACATCATCCTCCAAAGGAGTTTTCAACCGGAAGTTTAGCGGGGAATTTAAAATTGCACTTTATAAGTTAACCCGGCCGTATTGGCATGTGTTGCAATGTTAAGATTTCATCATTGATATATAAACTATCAGACTGCGTGGTCGGTGGTAGTGGGTTTCAGTAGGCCTTTAAAGTATCTTGAGTTGCATGTTATGAGCCTATGTCATATGTTAGTTGTATCTTGTAAATCTGATTGCTGGAATAAACGACCCTTTGCACAATATCCTTTTTTTTTTTTTAACTGTACATTTTCACAGTTTTAACATTCCATAAAGTCACAAGTTCTCTTCAGTTGACCAACACTGGTAGTTCTAAAATACCCCTGAATACATTCAACAGCTTCAAAGTTCAAAAATCTGTAGCACTTTTACAAAAATATACTGTATAGGCTCAATGTTTGGACACACATTCTCATTCAATGGGTTGTCTTTATTTTCATGACTATTTACATTGTAGATTGTCACTGAAGGCATCAAAACTATGAATGAACACATGTGGAGTTATGTACTTAACCAAAAAAAGGTGAAATAACTGAAAACATGTTTTATATTCTAGTTTCTTCAAAATAGCCACCCTTTGCTCTGATTACTGTTTTGCACACTCTTGGCATTCTCTCGATGAGCTTCAAGAGGTAGTCACCTGAAAGGGTTTTCACTTCACAGGTGTCATAGTTTTGATGCCTTCAGTGACAATCTACAGTGTAAATAGTCATGAAAATAAAGAAAACGCATTGAAATGAGAGGGTTTGTCCAAACTTTCGGCCTTTACTGTAAATTAATCGAATATTTGTTTATGTATTTTGGGTCACTTCAGAAAAAGTCATTACATTTTAGACTGTACGAACGTACAAACGTCAAACCGATTCAAATTTGATCCAAACCGTACATGTTAAGGTTTATGAAGATACATGGTCAATTCTCTTGATGGCATTCATTTAGGGTAACAGAAATATGTTAAGTCTGCAGTGAGTATTAATAATATATAAATATAAAAACTGCTATTTTCAACTGATTGCAGGTCAATGACATGTATGCAAGGGCTCTGAATCATTGTCATTGAGTGCATTGATTATGTACTGTAATCAATGTTTATTAGAGCAGATAAGATGGGTCAGACAGAGAAGAGGCAGGATGATGGACGGACACATTTACCGTGTGAGAGTCCTAGTGGGGCACAACATTTGGTGCACATTGATCTAATTTCTTCAAAAACTTTACAACAATAAACACTTTGTCAGCAGATACAGCCTCGTGTACAATTCCGGATGAATGTATTATTCCCTAATAAATTAGGGAAAATTATCTAAAAATTGGGTCGAAGGCTTTGTTGGAAAATTGCCTGGGTTCTTCCTTGTTTGTGCAACAAAGAAAACAATGCATTTTGTTATGCAGAGATCATCAATCCTTATTTAAATAGTCTGTCAAAAAATACTATTAAAAAAAAAAGTAAAATAGATAAATACATGAATACAAAAAATAACAAGTTAACTCATTATTAATCACAAAATACTGTCGCAATAATCATGCATTAATGCAGACTGGTCACTCAATTTTTGTTGACTGTCCATGCTCGTTTACTTTAACTGCAGATGGCGGGTCGTTATAGTGTCAGTGATCAGGTCAATGCATTGGTCAGTGCAAAGATTAGGGAGGAGATTCGCTGGCAAATTTTACTCAAAAATAAAACCTGTGATTAATCATGCTTAATCCAAATTCAAAAAGTATGATTAATCAGATTTTTTTTTTGAAATGATAATTTGACAGCATGAGGTTAAATGCTCCAATGACATCCTGTATTCACTTAACTACTGAGTGTCCTATAACATTGACGTTGACAGCTGTGGCTGTTGGCAACCTCCGGATGTAGTTTTTTTTTTAATTAATGCACAAGATGGCAGTAGCTGCATTTGTAATATAATTAGAGGTCAGCTCTGCATGTGCTTTAAAGGCCTACTGAAATGATTTTTTTTATTTAAACGGGGATAGCAGATCCATTCTATGTGTCATACTTGATCATTACGCGATATTGCCATATTTTTGCTGAAAGGATTTAGTAGAGAACAACGACGATAAAGTTCGCAACTTTTGGTCGCTGATTAAAAAAAAGCCTTGCCTGTATCGGAAGTAGCGTGACGTCGCAGGTTGAAGGCCTCCTCACATTTCCCCATTGTTTACACCAGCAGCGAGAGCGATTCGGACCGAGAAAGCGACGATTACCCCATTAATTTGAGCGAGGATAAAAGATTTGTGGATGAGGAACGTGAGAGTGAAGGACTAGAGTGCAGTGCAGGACGTATCTTTTTCCGCTCTGACCGTAACTTAGGTAAAAGGGCTCATTGGATTCCACACTTTCTCCTTTTTCTATTGTGGATCACGGATTTGTATTTTAAACCACCTATCCTCTTGAAAATGAGAGTCGAGAACGCAAAATGGACATTCACAGTGACTTTTATCTCCACGACAATACATCGGTGAAGCACTTTAGCTACGGAGCTAACGTGATAGCATCGTGCTTAAATGCAGATAGAAACAAATGAAATAAGCCCCTGACTGGAAGGATAGACAGCAGATCAACAATACTACTATCAGGAGACACCGAACCAAACACTGGACCTGTAACTACACGGTTAATGCTGTGCCGCCTGTCGAAACCTAGCAATGCTGTTGCTAATGACGCCATTGAAGCTAACTTAGCTACGGGACCTCATCAGAGCTATGATACAAACATAAGCGCTCCACCTACGCCAGCCCTTATCTGCTCATCAACACCCGTGCTCACCTGCGTTCCAGCGATCGAGGGCGCGACGAAGGACTTCACTCGATCATCGATGCGGTCGGCGGCTAGCGTCAGATAGCGCGTCTGCTATCCTCAAAGTCCTCCTGGTTGTGTTGCTGCAGCCAGCCGCTAATACACCGATCCCACCAACAGCTTTCTTCTTTGCAGTCTCCATTGTTCATTAAACAAATTGCAAAAGATTCACCAACACAGGTGTCCAGAATACTGTGGAATTTTGCGATGGAAACAGAGCTGTTTGTATTGAGATACAATGTGTCCGAATACTTCCGTTTCAACCATTGACGTCACGCGCAAATGTCATCATACATAGACGTTTTCAACCGGAAGTTCCCCGGGAAATTTAAAATTGCACTTTATAAGTTAACCCGGCCGTATTGGCATGTGTTGCAATGTTAAGATTTCATCATTGATATATAAACTATCAGACTGCGTGGTCGGTAGTAGTGGGTTTCAGTAGGCCTTTAAAATTATGTTAGCGCTACATGGTGTTACACTTGTCGTAATGTTGTGTACAATGAATGTATATGTGGTATTAATGCTGTTTTCTCCTTACCACTATTACAACGTTGGTTCTTTTGCCTCGGTGTTGTGCAATATTCTTGGTAAATACAGTTTTTTCCAATTGCTTACACACTAAGTTTAAAATTTTCAGACAGTTAACAAAGTCTACACACAGTAAGCAAAACCACTGTGCAGATTTGCCTAATATTAGGCATAGACTCTGCTTCACAGTTTGTGCGAAATATTACACACAATGCTTTAGGCCCACTTCAAAGTAAACAATGACGATTGCTATGGATTGGCCAATATATTTTGTCAAGTTACAGTAATCATTCATCACATATGCTAAAAAGGTTGTGCAAAATACCCCAAACACGTAATTTCTTATAGTAAAATAGGGTTTTTTACAAATGTGTCTTGTATTCATCACTGTTCTGGGTAATCCACTCCAATAGTGTCTTATCATTTGAAGTCTGTGTGAGTGAGATGAAAATAACACTGCATTTTTACAAACGCTTGCTTTATTTTGATGAATGGGCATATGTTTTGACCGAAGTCTGTCATTTTGCAAATAATCTAGGAATTAAAGAAATTTGAATGTGGTGTTTGGAAAAGTGGGTATACATTTTGAAAAAAGACACACAGTTAGAAAAATTGTGTGTAAGCAAATGGAAAAAAACTATAAATGACTAAGTGGTCAAACAGGCTATTTTTTCTTTCCACTTGTATGCACTCATTATAAAAGTTTTAAAAGTAAGTTGTTATATACACGTTTCAAACTTCACAAATAACAGCCTTTCTCCAATATCATCGTTTGCCAATTCACGCTGCACCCTCTCAGTACAATTAAAGGCCGTATGGGATATTTTGGAACAGGTTGATATAATTGCATGTTTTGTGTAACTGTGATAATGTCTGTGATAACTGGGTTGAATGTCATCTTTTTGTGTCAAAGTTTATAATTAAACAAAGTAATGACTGCCTAAAAACCCTTTGAGTGTACATGTAAAGAACCATACTTCGACTAAATAAACTCTAACTTAAGACGGCACAAATGAGGGACTTGCCTCAGCAAAAAAACAAATAAGATTGGCACCAGGAGACCTCCCTTGAAGTTGTGTCCAGGGAGGTAATTAACAGCAGACGGTGTTATCCATCGCTCTTCATTTAAACTAAACACATTCGGAGGGGATGTGAAAGAGATTAGGAGGAGGTAAAGAAAATCTATGCAGGCTTTGCAGTAATCTCTCTCTGTCCAGTCAGTCCAAACAGGGAGGGTCTTCTCATTAAGACCCCCCCCGCAGGAGATGAATCATTCAGGTTGGCCTGCAAGAGTAAAGTGAAAGGCCAACTAAATGTTCATTTTCCTTTCTTTCTGCCAGGGAGCAGGTGTGCTCAGGCGGCCTGCATGCTGGGATGCAAAAACAGGTGTGCAAAGTCAACAATCACCGCAATTTTACTTTGACCACATGACGTCCTGTGTAGACCTCTCATCTGACCTGCTCCAGCAATTATGACACTCAATGGATTCTAGAAACATGCTCTTTTTTTCTTGCATCCGCATCAACCTGCATCTTGCAGGCTTGGGTACCAATATAGTTATCCATCTTGGCCGCCAGAGGGCAGTGTTGCTTGAAGACAGCAATAAGTAACTTTCAATTGGCTTTTTAGCTGAGGTGGAAAGAAACTCAAAGAAATCAAATAAAGTAATAACTTTGACATATTTTTTCTCAAGTACAAGTGAAACTAATACAAATATTTTTAAAAATTAAAATGTTCACAATTTTAATAGATGGCCAATTTAAAAAAAAAATTGCTTTAAAATAAACTTCTGCAGTTGTATAAACTTTGCAAATACGGTAATTTACAAAGAGGGTTGCATTGTTTTGTACTTTTCAATGAGGGTCCTGAAAGAAAATGGGGTCTGCGCTCAATTGACAAATATGAAGAGATATCAAAATACCGAATATTACTATTTGATAGTGCACAGGATACAATAGTACTGTGGTTCTCAAACTCAAAAGTACCACCTCAGAAAAAACTCTCCAAGTACCATCATAATGACCAAGATTTTTTTTTTTTTTAAAAAGCAATAGCGTAGTAGGCCCAAGTATTCAATAAAAACAAGGCAGAGGTTTTATTTAACATGTAAATTTAATATTTGTGGCTACTGTAACATTATGCACATTTTCAACAGTAACACTGTGTTTGAATATAGGAAAATAAAAGAGTGAAGTTTAATCATGTCATATTTGGCATACCGCTAGATCAGTGGTTCTTAACCTGGGTTCGGTGAGTCAGCCTCAGCGGTTCGGCGGAGCCTCCACCGCGGAGGTCAAGACACACCCGACTCATCGTGTAAATAAAAACTTCTCCCTATCGGCGTATTATGGATACCCCCAAAAAATGTTCCCTCTAAATTTCCATCTGATTTGCAGGTGTGTAATTTGTTGTGAGTTCATGCACTGTGTTGGTTTTGTTCTTTGAACAAGGTGATGTTCATGCACGGTTCATTTTGTACACCAGTAAAAAAAAACATATAACTTTGTCTGGAATTTGAAAAAAAAAACAATATTATTTTTCACTAAAGAAGGGTTCGGTGAATGCGCATATGAAACTGGTGGGGTTCGGTACCTCCAACAAAGTTAAGAACCACCGCACTAGATGAAGCCTTCAGTATGAGAAACACTGAAATCGTACATAGAAAAGTGTTTGTGTTTTTTGGTCTTCTTTTAATTAGATTTTTACTCTTTATCAGAATTCATTTGAAAAAGTACAATACTTAAAACAAAGCCCATTTATTGTCAACATTATCATTATTATTATTATTAGTTGTAGTAGTAGTAGTATTATAATAATAATTAGGGATGTCCAATAATGGCTTTTTGCCGATTTCCAATATTCCGATATTGTCCAACTCTTAATTACCGATACCGATATATACAGTCGTGGAATTAATAAATTATTATGCCTAATTTGGACAACCAGGTATGGTGAAGATAAGGTCCTTTTTTTTTTAAATTAATAAAATAAGATAAATAAATTAAAAACATTTTCTTGAATAAAAAAAGTAAAACAATTTAAAAACAGTTACATAGAAACTAGTAATTAATGAAAATGAGTAAAATTAACTGTTAAAGGTTAGTACTATTAGTGGACCAGCAGCACGCACAATCATGTGTGCTTACGGACTGTATCCCTTGCAGACTGTATTGATATATATTAATATATAATGTAGGAACCAGAATATTAATAACAGAAAGAAACAACTCTTTTGTGGGAATGAGTGTGAATTAGTGTAAATGGGGGAGGGAGTTTTTTTGGGTTGGTGCACTTTGTTGGTAAGTGTATCTTGTGTTTTTTATGTTGATTTAATAAAAATAAATAAAAAAAATTTAAAAAACGATACCGATAATAAAAAAAATGATACCGATAATTTCCAATATTACATTTTAATGCATTATCGGCCGATAATATCGGCAGGCCGATATTATGTGACATCTCTAATAATAATCATTATTAGGCAATTGTCTTCAGTCCTTTGCTGTTCTGCTAGGTCATCTACAGCAGTGGTCCCCAACGTCTTTTGCACCACAGATCGGTTTAACGTAGGCATTATTTTCATGGACCGGCTTTCCACTTGTGCCACATAAATACAGCAAAAATAAGTGCATGAAAAATACAACTCACTATAATGCTGGATTAGTGGGAGCTGGGCGTGTTTCTTTGCAATGAGATGGAAATCAGCCTTTGGCTGCAATCGGTCACATTTATTATAGCAAGCATAACAAATGGCAACTTCCTATGAGGAATTTTAGTGTACATCTATAAACAAGCATATTGTGTGTCTGTCGGATAGGCGAAAGTTAAGTCGGAGAAAATGCAGTCGTTTATGA
>NC_084747.1:32620715-32803215 GCF_033978785.1 Entelurus aequoreus | reverse complement strand
ATATATATATATATATGAAATACTTGAATTTCAGTGTTCTGGAGGCCATCCAGTAGATGGCAGTATTGTCCTGTTTAAGAGTGTCACAACATTGCTGTTTACGGCAGACGAACTGCTTTACGGTAGACTAAACGTGACTGCTGTTGTTGTGTGTTGTTACCGCGCTGGGAGGACGTTAATGAAACTGCCTAACAATAAACCCACATAAGAAACCAAGAACTCGCCCTCGATCCTTCTACAGTTATAACGTGATTGGGCAGGCACGCTGTAAATATTGTGGGAAAGCGGACGTGAAAACAGACTGTCGCCGCTGTCCCCACTCAGGTCCGCATTGAGCTGGAGGGGGCGTGGCCTCCAGCTCCGGCTGAATTCCGGGAGTTTATCGGGAGATAATTTCTGCCGGGAGGTTATCGGGAGAGGCGCTGAATACCGGGAGTCTCCCGGTAAAACCGGGAGGGTTGGCAAGTATGTTTGTGAGACTACCACAGAGACTTTTGTGTGTTCTCTGTATGCGCTGAGCTTGTCATCATTGTTTTGGCTTGTTAATAAAGAGACAGTTGATCCATAACTCCCTTGTTATTTTTGTTAGTGTTCCTTGAGAGTGTACAAACTTTTACTAAAATATGGACTTTTGTCTAGAGTGGAACCCATCATTTATCGTTACATTGTTTCTTATGAAAAAAGTTACTTCACTATACATACTTGTCTATTTACAAACCCTTTTCAAGAACCGGTTAAGTTTGTAAATCGAGGTTCCAATGTACCTGCTTTGAACTGTCCTCATCTTTGATTTCGCTCTTGTCGCTAGGTTGACCTTTGTCAATTGTAGGACAAACGTCATGGATTCCAACGCTTGCCTCCTTCACTTCAACATCACAGCTGTCTTGAGTATCAGCCGTGCATGTGAAGCCTTTCAGCCTCTCCAAAGTGGACCGGCACAAACCACCCAGCCCTCGACTCTTTGAGTCTGACAACAAGAATGACAAATTGTTAAAAAATAAAAGGTGGAATGATTGCTTAAGTGGAATTTTGGCTATACACAACTCACAAAAATGTTGGGATATTTAGCTTTTGTGTGAAATTCCAGGATGAACCAGACATGCACTACAACCTTTGTGGGGTGGAAAAAAGCATCAATAAGGCAATACATTGCGATAGGTTTTCATTTCGATACAGTAACCGTTTTTACTTGTGCAACCCTGTACTGCTGCCTTGCTGTGTGGCGTTAGTGGTCAACTCAGCAGTCGAAGATGTCGACAGACTCCTGAGAGTTCCCTCGACCGCAGGTGACATTATCACACAATAAAGTGCAATCTCGGCAGAACACGTTGCTCAGATTCTCTTTCTACACAAAAATCTCAAAACAAAATAAGTCAAGTACACATAGGCTTAATACTCATTCATGAATAAGCCGTTTATTCATGAATGAGCACATGAATCCCTGCTTATTGTCAAGGAGAGACACAGTTGCCGATTCAACAATGTTGGTTTCAGTTCATGTGCATCAACCGTCATACTATTTCAGATGTATTAATATTGTTTATAAAAAAAAAATAATGTGGCCATTTTATTTTTCTCATACTTTTCAGCTCAGTGTATTCAGTGTCACATATACTACAAAACCCAAAACCAGTGAAGTTGTCACGTTGTGTAATTCGTAAATAAAAACAAAATACAATGATTTGCAAATCTTTTTCATCTTATATTCAATTGAATACACTGCAAGATATTTAATGTTCGAACTGAGAAACTTATTTATTTATTTTTTGAAAATAATCATTAACTTAGAACTTAATGGCAGCAACACATTGCAAAAAAGTTGGCACAGGGGCATTTTTACCACTGTGTTACATGGCCTTTCCTTTGTCGTATTTTACGCTTCATAATGCGCCACACATTTTCAATGGGATACAGGTCTGGACTACAGGCAGGCCAGTCTAGTACCCGCACTCTTTTACTATGAAGCCACGCTGTTGTAAAACGTGGTTTGGCATTGTCTTGCTGAAATAAGCAGGGGCGTCCATGATAACGTTGCTTGGATGGCAATATATGTTGCTCCAATACTTGTATGTACCTTTCAGCATTAATGGTGCCTTCACAGATGTGTAAGTTACCCATGTCTTGGGCACTAATACACCCCCATACCATCACAGATGCTGGCTTTATAACTTTGCGCCTATAACAATACGGATGGTTCTTTTCCTCTTTGGTCCGGAGGACACGACGTCCAGTTTCCAAAAACAATTTGAAATGTGGACTTGTCAGACCACAGAACACTTTTCATCAGTCCATCTTAGATGAGCTTAGGCCCAGCGAAGCCGGCAGCGTTTCTGGGTGTTGTTGATAAATGGCTTTCGCTTTGCATAGTAGAGTTTTAACTTGCACTTACAGATGTAGAGACCAACTGTAGTTACTGACAGTGGTTTTCTGAAGTGTTCCTGGGCCCATGTGGTGATATCCTTTACACACCGATGTCGCTTTTTGATGCAGTACCGCCTGAGGCATCGAAGGTCCGTAATATTATCGCTTACGTGCAGTGATTTCTCCAGATTCTCTGAACCATTTGACGATATTACGGACCGTAGATGGTGAAATCACTAAATTCCTTGCAATAGCTCGTTGAGAAATATTGTTCTTAAACTGCTCGACAATTTGCTCACGCATTTGTTCACAAAGTGGTGACCCTCGCCCCATCCTTGTTTGTGAATGACTGAGCATTTCATGGATGCTGCTTTTATAACCCAATCATGGCACCCACATGTTACCAGTTAGCCTGCTCACCTGTGGGATGTTCCAAATAAGTGTTTGATGAGCATTCCTCAACTTTCTCAGTCTTTTTTGCCACTTGTGCCAGCTTTTTTGAAACATGTTGCAGGCATCAAATTCCAAATGAGCTAATATTTGCAAAAAATAACAACGTTTTGTAGTTCAAACGTTAAGTATCTTGTCTTTGCAGTGTATTCAATTGAATATAGGTTGAAAATGATTTGCAAATCATTGTATTTTGTTTTTATTTACAATTTACACAACGTGCCAACTTCACTGGTTTTGGGTTTTGTACTTGTGCAATATGTATGCATAGACAAAACAATCTATCTTCATATCTATTCAGTGGAGTGTTCAGTGAAAGACATTTTTGTTCAGGGAGACAATTGTAAACTGTATTTTGACATTCAAGTGGCAAGAAACTTCCTCTCCAACCACCCTCAAACGTTCATTCACTAGTGTGGGCTGTCCTGGAATTTGTCCAATGAATTATTATTGTCATCTGATCACACCATGCGATTAAGACAACACCCAACAATTGTCAAAAGCAGGTTGCAACCAAGAATAATAAACCACTAATAATAAAAATATGCTGGAAATTGTTTTGATTGATTCATGGACCACACACCTTTTGTGAATTTAGCTGTTCAGCTCCTTGCTAGAGAACAACTTGTGCAAAAAGTAAAGAAACACTGAACAGTTGGACATTTGGTTCATTTAAATGTTTAAAGAAGGTCAAATTTAGTTAAGATTATAGTGCAGGTGTGCTCAAAGTGGGGCACGGGGGTCACATTTGGCCCACCAAATCGTTTCGTTTGGCCCGTAAAGGGTGGCTTCCAAAAAGTAATACATATTGATAGTACTGATATCTTTCAAGCTCAGACTATCAATGAAACCATGTCCGCAAGGCTAAGTATAGGTCGCATCTATTGAATGTGATGATCTCCATTTCTTTAAATAAGTTGGCAAAGGGCTACACCAGTGGTTCTTAACCTGGGTTCGATCGAACCCTAGGGGTTCGGTGAGTCTGCCTCAGGTGTTCGGCGGAGGTCAAAACACACCCGACTCATCGTGTAAATACAAACTTGTTCCTATCGGCGTATTACGGATACGGCAACAGCTGACTGGTTTGCAGGTGTGTATTTTGTTGTGAGTTTATGCACTGTTGGTTTTGTTGTTTGAACAAGGTGATGTTCTTGCACGGTTCATTTTATGCACCAGTAAAAAAACATGGTAATACTTTAGTATGGGGAACATATTCACCATTAATTATTTGCTTATTAACATGCAAATTAGTAACATATTGGCTCTTAACTAGTCATTATTAAGTACTTATTAATGCTTTATTCGGCATGGCCTTATTATAACCCTAACCCTCTAACCGTGACCCTAACCAAATAACTCTAAATTAAGTCTTTATTACTTAGAATATGTTCCCCTAGTGTCCAAATAACTCTAAATTAAGTCTTTGTTACTTAGAATATGTTCCCCATACTAAAGTGTTACCAAAAACATAACTTTGTCTTGAATTTGAAAAAAAAAAAACATTTTATTTTTCACTAAAGAAGGGTTCAGTGAATGCGCATATGAAACTGGTGGGGTTCGGTACCTCCAACAAGGTTAAGAACCACTGGGCTACACTCTTCACTCATAGCAATGCTGTACACCAGGGGTGTCAAACTCATTTTAGATCGGGGGCCAAATGGAGAAAAATCTACTCCCAAGTGGGCCGGACTGGTAAAATCACGGCACGATAACTTAAAAATAAAGACAACTTCAGATTGTTTTCTTTGTTTAAAAATAGACCATGCACATTCTGGAAATGTACAAATCATAATGTTGTTGGGGTTTTTTTACACTTACATGTTGCGGTTAATAGTATTTTATCTTAATTTGTCGTTATTTTTATTTTCTCAATAAATTATGTGATAATATTCATCAGTCAAATTATTGGGGTTAATTTTCAATCCATCAAGATAAAAAAATTATATCAAAATCAAATTACAGTATGGTATTTATGTAGTTTGATCATTTTCCTCGACGGATGTACTAACATGATGTGGTTTATTTTGTACATATGTAGCATCATCTACAAAGATACAAAGAATTGCTATTGCGCCATCCAGTGGACACATTTAGAACAGCTGTGTCTTTCATTCATAAATTTTAGGTACATTTTTATACTTAGCAAACTCATCACGAGGGCCGGATAAAACCTGTTCGCGGGCCTGATCCGGCCCTCGAGCCGTACGTTTGACACCCCTGCTGTACACCAATGGGCTTGTGGCACCTTTGTCATACTGCATTTTAGGTTCACCCTGAAATTTCACCTGAGAGACAAATATGTCTAACTTTATGTGAGTAGTGAAATTGGGCTGGGCTCACCTGTAGAGCTCTGAGTGGAATCTGTGTCAATGTCTCCATCCTCTTGAACCTGAAGGGAGAGCCTGGCTTGTTTGGAAGGTGAGTCAGAATGATGATGGGAGGCACGCTTCTGTGGAGGGTTAAAGTAAACTAATGAGTCGCATACTCAAAAGAAAAACAGATTGAAGTTGTTTATAGCTCACCTTGCCTCTTGGAGGATTAGAATTAGCTTGTGTTTTTGGCACACTACTGCTACTCAATCCCCCGAAGTACCGGCTAATGGACGTCTGGGTGGTACACGACTTTTTCAGACTTTTGGGCATAGTTACCAATTATTTATAATAAAATCTCCCATAAACGGGCATTATGTTGACAGCACAGAAGAATCCACCTTTTTGAACACACGGCGGCGCGCGTTAATGACGTACCATCAAGCAAGCACCCTGTTTCCTGTTGACTGTTTCAACATTAAATATATTTATGTTACTTAAGAACATGTTTGTTCTGTATTCCCACATTATCATATTTTTAATACATTTTCTGTCATAAAAAATTGCGTTTTTCTTTACGTGCATTCTTTTTAAGCACAAATCAACATTTTCTTAAGTCATCTAAAAGCTTTTATTTTTTTTAATTGACGTCCTGACATCCGGCATAAACCACTCCAGTAATCTAACTTTATAATACATTATAAAACATTTTCTCTGAATCATAAAAATATCACGATGCAGTGACCAGATCAAATATCACATAAAATATAATTTAAAAAAATTGGAAACATGCAAGCGAAAAAAGTTTTTAATTCAAGAAAAACTGTTTTCCTTTAGTTTTTTTTTAATATATATTTTACATATGCCATCTATCCATCGATTTCTACCGCTTGGGGCGGTGCCTGCATTCGGGCGGATATATATATATATATATATATATATATATATATATATATATATATATATATATATATATATATATATATATATATATATATATGTATATATATATATATATATATATATATATATATATATATATATATATATATATATATATATACATCCATCCACCCATCCATTTTCTACCGCTTGTCCCTTTTTTATATATATATATATATATATATATATATATATATATATCCATCCATCCATTTTCGACCGCTATATATATATATATATATATATATATATATATATATATATATATATATATATATATATATATATATATATATATATATATATATATATATATATATATATATATATATATATATATATATATATATATATATATATTCTAGTTTGCTTTACTGGTGACATCCAGGAGGCACCCAGTCGTTTCAACAATTGGAAAAAAATTTATAAATATTTGAATTATTTTAATAATAATAATGAAAATAGAAATAATATTAATGATAATAATAACATTAGTAATTCAAATAAAGTCAATCTGAGGGAGCAACATGAGAAATTATTATGAAAAACATAACGTTTGGAAAAATAAACTAATGCAAGATACATACAAAATATAATAGAAGCAAATATATAGAAATGAATTACAATTTTACAAAGTTTCACATAATTTGTTGGCACTATTAGTATATTATTACAGAGTATGGGTAGCTGTTATGTCATAATTTACCTCTTTGGAAATAGTTACCACCAAATGAACACCGATTATGAAAGCTTATGATGATGCTTTAGCACGTGGTCGAAATTGTCTTGACCACTACCTTACGACAAGGAAGGAAAACCCCTAAATAATCACTGAAAAATATGGAAACCAACAACATTTACAATATATCACATTTACCAGAGAATAACAAAGGGAAATCAGACATTGCTTTTGAATTTTGGTTCAAGCTTTAAAGTAAAAGGGCATGACACAAAAAATTACTTTTGTGCAGCCTAGGGCGCTGTTGCACATGCAGAGAGAGAAGATACACATCAGAATCAGCTTTATTGGAAAGAATTTGACTTGGTAGATTTTGCTCTCTTTTTTAGTGTAAACAATAAATATTAACGAGTAACTACAAATATAAACGAGGACTTAAATAACTAATACGTGCAAGGCTAATAAAAAAAAGTGCAGAGGTGTGTAGAGCAAAGAGCAAAACGGTGATGATGTAAACATGAGTTAGTACATTCACAGTGACAGATGAGTTCCATAGGTATTTCACAACATTCATCAGATTGATAGCCTGGGAGAGGAAACTGTTCTTATGACGGGTTGTTTTGGCGTACAGTGATTTGTAACGCCTGCTGCAGTTTGGACAGTTTGTGACCACGGTGTGAGGGGTCTGCAGTGATGCTAGCATGGAGCTGTAAAGGTTAAGGGTTGCCAATCGGTTGCAGATACTACAGCTAAGTTTGATGTTGCATAAAATGCGTATTTGTTGTCGAAATTTTGACTTTAAAAGTTGGTCAGACTTTGATAAAACGTGTTACAAAATCAACTCAGGGGTAAAGCACTGAGTGTTATAGCTCACATCAGGGGTCGGCAACTCAAAATGTTGAAAGAGCCATATTGGACCAAAAATACAAAAAAGTAATCTGTCCGGAGCCGCAAAAAATTAAAAGACTTTTATAAGTGTTATAATGATGGCAATACATGATGTAAGTGGCTAATTAGCTATATTAGCCTACTATCAAAATGACTATGTGTAGCAGGCTGACGCAAATCTTTGTTGACAGAATAGTTGAAATGTAATATTTATTCTACACATTTTTACAACATTGGAAAACATTAGTAAAACTTCCCAGAGGGTGAGATAACTCCTGGAAATTACTGTCATAGAATTACCAAAGGTATAGCTGTGTGTGTCCAAGTTAAAGGAAATGGCAGGCTTTCTTCTTCTAATGGATTTATTACAATCTTTGCAAGTCGGCTAACGTTTGCTGTGGTCTGGAACAACATGGTACACTAACAGCTATCAGAAATGCAGCCAATATTACATACAGATAATGTGGCATGAAACATGGAAAAATAAACTAAATACACAGAGGACATAAGTAAAGGAAATTAAATGAGCTCAAATATAGCTACAAACGAGGCATAATGATGCAAAATGTACATACAGCTAGCCTAATTAGCATGTTAGCATCGATTAGCTTGCAGTCATGCAGTTACCAAATATGCCTGATTAGCACTGCATAACAAGTCAATAATATCAACAAAGCTCACCTTTGTCCATTCACGCACTGTATAAAACTTTTGGTGGACTAAACAAGACAAAAAAGGAGTGGCATAAAACCCGTCTTTCTGTGGCAGCATCGGAGAAAGTGATACATGTAAACAAACTGTTGAGTCACAGTCCAAACAACGGTGAGTTCAAGGGCCGCTGAAATTAGTAGGACAAAACGGCGCTCACCAAATATTCTCATCAGTGAAGCATAAACACAAACATAACAATTAGGAAGGTTTGTGTCGTGTTTGTCCTCCTACAGAAACCATATTACAACAAAAAATATATTTTTCACCACATTTTTTTACCATTTCCATACGTTTTTGAAAAAGCTCCATGGAGCCACCAGGGCGCCGCTCAAGAGCCGCATGTGGCTCTAGAGCCGCGGATTGCTGACCCCCGGCTCACATAATACTGTAAAATCTGAAGTTCTGAAAGTTTATAAGTTTGATCCTACGACATATCCCCAACGATTTTGGGTTAGTTGAAAAGGCTTGATTCTCAGACTTATTCATAATTTTTTTGTGGTTTAATTTCTGCATATAAATGTTGGTTTATACCAGAGATAATTAACTGGCGGACCAAGACACCATCCTATAAGGATCTGTACCTTAATGGACCTTGACTTATAGTCATTCAAACATTTCAGTATTTTAAGTTTTGACGTAGCACTTCTATTTTGACCAGCACAGGTTTTCTAGACTTTAGGCTATACTGGTCAATTAACAACAACAGGGCACTTTATACGAAAAACAGATTCCTAGCCCCTTCCTGCCCAATTACCAGTAAGAATATAATGTTAAATCCCTCCCATATTTTTAATGTCCCCGGTGTTAGTGCTGGGCTTGTGAAGAGTCGAATCTCGGCAATATGTGTCAGGAAGATATGCAAATGTTTGTTTTAATTGCATAAAATCAGTATTTGTTGTCCAAATTAGTTGTCTAAAAGTAGACACTTTGTTTGAAAGAATAGCATAATTTAGAAGTTGGTCATACTTTGATAGAACTATGTTGTTGCAGTGCGTACTCAGAGGTAAATCACTGAGTGTTGTAGCTCATAGTGAAAAATCTGCAGTTCTGAAAGTTTATTTGATATTCCTGAGACATATGGCCAATGTTTTCGTGTAAGGAAAAGGCTTGATTCGCAGACATATTCTGAATTTTTTGGCGATTTAATTTATGAATATTAATGTTGGTTTATAATTAACTGGCGGACCAAGACACAATCGAATCTGAACTTACAGTATATGGACCTAGACCTCATTTAAATATTTCAGTATTTTAAGTTTTGATGGGGCACTCTATTTTCTAGACTTTACGATACTGGTCAATTAATGAATGGCAGGGCACTCTTTATGAAAAACAGATTCCCTGCCCCGTTACCAGTAAGAATATGGAGGTAAATCAGGGCCATAAGTTTTGTACCTGAATAAATTTACTTTGAAACTGAAAGTTCAGGTTTTAAATGGTCAAAATTAAACATGGTTTTGTGACAACATGCAGAATCGAAAGAAGTTGAGGGGCGGCGGAAGTGAATCCGCGATACACGGATTGAAGTGGACCAAGGATCGGTGGCTGACTGTGAGAGTATCAACTGTTTGAGTCTTTTTGGTGGTTCGCATAATCTGATTTGTGACTGGATTGAGATGGAAGGGGGAAAAGAATAAAGGAAAGTCGAGTGCTAAAAGAGTGCATGAAAATGATGGAGGAGAAGGTACGATAAAAAAGGATGGTCAAAAATTGCACGATTATATATAAATTTAAGTCAAATAGACACATGGACGTTATTAGCTTGATGACATTGGAGAGGTGGAGATGGCCAATGTGCTAAGGGATGGAAGCCAGTTGATTAAATTTAAAAATGGAGAGCAAAAGAGCAAAGCAATGCGATTGCAAAAGCTGTGCAATAAGATCGATTGATTGATTGAAACTTTTATTAGTAGATTGCACAGTACAGTACATATTCCGTACAATTGACCACTAAATGGTAACACCCGAATAAGTTTTTCAACTTGTTTAAGTCTGGGTCCACGTAAATCAATTCATGGTAAAAATATATACTATCAGCATAATACAGTCATCACACAAGTTAATCATCAGAGTATAAAGATTGAATTATTTACAATTTGGGGGGAGGGATGTGGAGGGGGGGTTGGGGCGGGGGGATAATTTAAGCCATGCATTGGCCAGGAATCGAACCCAGGTCAACTGCTTGGAAGGCAGCTATACTAGCTACTATACCACCAATGCAGATAACTAGTGCCAACGCTATGGGCACATAGCTAGTGTGTGCCATGCTAAGATGAGATGTGGAAGGTGTGGAGGGGAGCATGAATATGGAGTATGTGGAAGAAATGAACAGATCAAGTTTTCTAACTGTAGAGGGAATCACACAGCAGCTTATGTTGGCTGCATCACAAGGAAACAGGCAACAGAAGTACAGCAAATGAGAGTTGAAATAAATATTACATATGCAGAGACAGTTAAAGCAAAGCAGTAATCAGAGCAAAGGGTGGCTATTTTGAAGAAACTAGAATATAAAACATGTTTTCAGTCATTTCACCTTTTTTAGTTAAGTACATAACTCCACATGTGTTCATTCATAGTTTTGATGCCTTCAGTGACAATCTACAATGTAAATAGTCATGAAAATAAAGAAAACGCATTAAATGAGGAGATGGTGTGTCCAAACTTTTGTCCTGTACTGTAAGTGATCTTGATCTTGTTTTTCATGAGTTATGTGCTAGGATTGCATGTCTGGGTGGGGTTTTGCTTTGGAAAAAATTGGAACACCTCATAGAACACATTTACAAACAAACTGTTAGAAAGTGGCATCGGAGGGAAAACATATGACATCATAAAGTCAATGTACACTAACAACAAATGTGCTGTCGAGATTAGGGAAAAACATACAGCTTCCTCCCACTTCCAAAAACATGCACCTGGGGATAGGTTGATTGGCGACACTAAATTGGCCCTAGTGTGTGAATGTGAGTGTGAATGTTGTCTGTCTATCTGTGTTGGCCCTGTGATGAGGTGGCGACTTGTTCAGGGTGTACCCCGCCTTCCGCCCGATTGTAGCTGAGATAGGCTCCAGAGCCCCCCGCGACCCCGAAGGGAATAAGCGGTAGAAAATGAATGGATGGATGGAATTGGCAAAAACATTGGAACAAGCTACATCACCTAACATCCCTCTAGCAGACACAGAAGTCAAATGCCTACTGTTTGCAGACGATCTGGAAAGAAGGGCTACAGCAGCATCTTGATCTTCTATACAAATTCTCCAAAACCTGGGCATTGACAGTCAATCTAACTAAGACAATAGTTATGATGTTCCAAAAAAGAACCAGCCTCCAGCACCACAAACACAAATTCAGCCTAGATACATTTGCCCTAGATTAGAACACACAAAAAACTATACCTATCTCGGCCTAAACATCAGTGCCACAGGGAACTTCAACCAAGCTGTGAACTGTGTAGATAAATCAAGGGTGCATGCACCCTGCCTTCTTTTTTGTCCTATTTTTTACTCTAATTTTATTTACACTTTTATACATATATATATATATATATATATATATATATATATATATATATATATATACTGTGTATATATATATATATATATATATATATATATATATATATATATATATATATATATATATATATATATATATTATTTTATTTTATTTTAAAAAAATTTATTCTTAATTGTTTTGTAAATTGTTGTCTGTATTATTAACATGCTACAAAGTTGTTAATTTTATTTTTTTTTAAAGGGATTTTACTGTTAAAGCATGGGGATATGCGACCATCTTAAGGAACATTTACAGTAAAAAAAAAAATGTATACAATGATTTCCAACATTTTAGATTAATTCTTACCAATACAGTATTTTTTTCTGTGCATCGAAATTATTCCTATCCTCATCTTATCTTAAACAGCTACAATCAATTATTTTGTTGCTAAAAAAAAAAGAAGAAAAAAATTAATTCCATCTCTGTGAAGAAACAATACAACAGGAAGTAAAAGAGGGCCTACAGTGACCCCTGCTGGAATAATTAAGCTAGTGGCAACACATGTTCGAAATAAACTAATGGGTGAGGGCGGACCTACATCACTTCTGCCTACCAATCCCCTAGCAACCGGGAATTCGTTGAAAACAAACCAGCTCACAGCGAACACAGCATTGACAGAAAAAGCATTTAACGAGCGTTGTGGCTTGGAAGTCGGCGTTAAATCCTTCATTTACGCATTTTTACTTATTCGCATATCGTGTGAAAAAACGAAAATGTATTATTTGCGTCAGACTCGTCTCAGTGAACTTTAAAGCTTCTCAGGCTTAGCTTAGCTTGCTAGTTAGCTTAGCCTGCGCGCTACTAAGAAAGAGACGCGGAAGTTATCAACAACAAGATCAAGTGTTAATGTATAAAATATTGAGAGATTTGAGGGCTACATGTATTGAATGGCAACATGAAAATTATAGGGTTTATTAGTTTTTAAAAACCCAACTGTTAAGTGCAAATTTAAACGAAACCGGTTTTCGAAAATAGCTAGCTAGGCTATAGACCAGGGGTCACCAACGTGGTGCCCGCGGGCACCAGGTCGCCCGTAAGGACCAGATGAGTCGCCCGCGGGCCTGTTCTAAAAAAAAAAAAAAAAAAAATTTATTTATTTATTTTTTTTTTTTAAATTAAATCTACATAGAAAAAACACAAGATACACTTTCAATCAGTGCATCAACCCAAACAACCTCCCCCATGCACACTCATCCACACCCACTCACACAAAAGGGGTTATTTCTTTCTGCTACCAATATTCTGGTTCCCACAACATAGACAACACATCTGCAAGGGACAGTCCCTGAAGCACGCATGATTGTATAGGCTGCTGGTCCACTAACATTTTCATTAATTACTATTTTTTATGTGATTATTTTTATATTGTTTTACTTTCTTTTTTATCCAAGAAGATGTTTTTTATTTATTTATCTTATTTTATTTTATTTTTTAAAAAAGGGCCTTATCTTCAACAGACCAGGTTGTCAATGAAATTAGATTTGTTTAAAGGGTTTTTTAAACCAGGCCCAGTCCAGATAATGTCCAAGTCGGACTCAGCAACACACACCTTCATTCATGTACACAGAAACAAATTAGGGAACACAACAGATTGCATATAATTTATAAACAAAATTACATTTTCAAAATAAGCATTTATGTACAGTCCAGATTATGTCCAAGTCACTCAAATTAGGGAACACAACAACAGATATCATATAATCTATAAACATAATTATACTTTCAAAATAAGCCTTTGAGGACTTCTCATCTTTTTTTTAATGTTTTTTGGCATCATTATCGTTTTCAACCATGTAACTTCCTAAAATTAGAAAATACTGAATAAATGTTTTAAAGAAAGTAACACTAAGTGAATATCTGTTTTTGGCCTTAAAAATAAACATTTTACAGAGTACTATAATTAAATTGACTAAATCATGATTGTCAATGAACTCTCCTAAAATAACAGAAACCACATTAAGCTTCATAAACACACCAATCCTTAAACACATTTTTTCAACTTCCACCCAAAACAAAGACACAATATGACAATACCAAAACAAATGCAGGGTGGATTCAGGCTCCTGACAACAAAATTGGCAATCATCTGACTCTGTCATATTCCATAATTTTAACATTTTCCCTGTGGGTAAGAAGTTATAAATAATTTTAATTTGAAAATAACGATTTTGCACATCGATAGTGGTTTTATAGATTAGTTTGAATATGGCATCCCATGGCAACGGGCAGTCAAAAAAGTCCTCCCATTTTCCATTTGTGTTGTATGAGGCAGCCTTCAAAGATTTCTTCATTCATTTCCTTGGAAATAGCAAGTGATGCTGCAGTTTTTAGTTACAAGATTTTCATGTCTATGAAACTTATGGTATTAAGAGAATCAATAAAATATACAATGAATTTACTCAGATTATATGATTTATAGGAACGATAATGAAGTTGGAATAATTAGTTATAATTGCAATGGTCTTGCAGACAACAGAAAAAGAAAACTTATATTTATGTGGCTGAATGAAAAAAAACAAGATCTTTTTTGTCTTCAAGAAACGCATTCAACACATTTAGATGAAGAAAAATGGAGAAAAGAATGGGATGGTCCAATTTTCTTTTCACATGGTTACAGAAATTCAAAAGGTGTTATGATTTTGATAAAAAAAAACTTTTATTTTCAATTTAACTCTATGGAAAAAGACTCACAAGGACGTTGGCTAATATTAAATATGATTATTCAAGGTCAAAAGATGTGTGTTTTGAATCTGTATGGGCCAAATGTTGATGAACCTTCCTTTTTTGAAGAAATAAGTGACATGTTGCAAGAACAACAAGGGGAAATTATTATTGTGGGGGACTTTAACGTTGCTCTGGATAAAGTTCTGGACCGAAAAGGGAATTTTTCAATGGATTATCATCCTCAATCTTTACAAAAGATTCAAAATGTTATGGATGCATTTGATTTAATTGATATCTGGAGATTCAAAAACCCTAGGTTAGTACGGTATACATGGAGAAGACAAAACCAGGCAAGTCGTATTGACTATTTTTTGATATCATTTTCATTGCTAAACAAAGTGACTGCAATAGCAATCGATGATAAGTTGCGTTCTGATCATAATTGTATAGGAATAAATATTGCAATTGAAGATAATACACGTGGGCCCGGATATTGGAAGTTTAATCAAATGCATCTACAGGATGATGAATTTATCGAAAAAACAAAGCAATTTATTACTGATTTTTTTTTTTAAATAATGTAGGATCTTCAAATCCCCAAATAGTCTGGGAAGCCTTCAAATGTTGTTTTAGAGGATATGCCATTGCATACTCTTCATGGAAAAAAAAAAAAATTAAAGCGGCAGAACAGGAATTAAAGAAAGAAATTGAGGATTTACAAAAAAACATTGACAGTAATGATAATCTAACTAGTGAGCAACTGAATACCTTTACAGCCAAACAAGAGGAGTTAGCAGATTTAGTTGAAAAACAATTATTGAAAAGTTATGACTGCAACAGAGCAATCTGGATGAAAAAAGGTGAGAAGTGTTCAAAATTCTTTTTAAATATCCAAACAAAAAATCGTTCTAAAAAGAACATTTCCAAGCTTATTAAAACAAATGGAAAGGTATTGGATACACACACCACATTGTTGAAAGAAATGGAAAATTACTTTAAAAACCTTTTTTCTAATCCAGTAATCCCTCCTGAAACTACAACTTTTTTTCCAGAAAATTATGAAAGAAAATTGAATTCGGAAGAAAGCCATTCATGTGAAGGCCTCATTAGAGAGGAAGAACTTGTGGAAGCTGTTAAATCTTTTCATCCAGGGAAAACCCCAGGATTAGATGGAATACCTATTGAGGTTTATCAAGTATTTTATGAAGATCTTAAGAAACCATTACTTTCTAGTTTTAATTACTCATATGAGACAGGTTTTTTGTCCAACACTCAAACAGAAGGTCTTATTTCCTTATTATTGAAACAGGAAATAAATGGTCAGTATAAAGACCCAGTTCATCTAAAAAATTGGAGACCAATAACACTGCAGTGTTATGATGCTAAAATCCTGGCAAAATGTTTGGCTACACGACTTAAGTCTGTTTTGTCAAATATTATTCACCAAGATCAATCAGGCTTCCTACAAGGAAGAAATATAGGAAACAATATTACACAGTTATTAGAAATTATAGAGAATTATAATATGGAAAATAAAAGAGGATTAATTTTTGTAGCCGACCTGGAGAAGGCTTTTGACAAAATTAGCTTGGATTTTATTTGTAAAAGCTTAGTTTTTTTCAATTTTGGCAACTCCGTATTACACTGGATCAAGACGCTATATAATAAAACTAATTGTAGAATTATCAATAATGGATACATCTCTGGGACAATACCTCTATTAAGAGGTCTAAAACAAGGGTGCCCTTTGTCTCCATACTTATTTATTATTGCTATGGAAATATTGGCGATTAAAGTTAGATTGAATAAAAATATTGAAGGGCTCAGTAATAATAATATTGAAAGTAAAATAACAATGTATGCAGACGATACAAGCTTCTTTATAAGCCCCAATCCTCATTGTCTGCAAAACCTTCTTGATCTTTTGGACATATTTTCACAGCAATCTGGGCTTAAGCTAAATTATGATAAATGTAAAATATTAAGGATCGGAAATCTAAAGGGAACGTCCTTTCGAATGGAATGCAAAGTGCCTGTTTTGTGGACAGATGGACCAGTTAACATACTTGGTGTTGTTGTCCCAGAGGACCTGGAAGATCTAGGCTCAGTAAATTATGATAATCGACTAAGAAAGCTGGATAAAATTATGCAATTATGGAAAGGGAAATCCTTAACCTTGTATGGTAAAATATCTATTGTCAACTCGTTAATTATTCCTCAATTTATTTATTTGTTTTTGTCATTACCAGCTCCATCACAAAACTTTTTTAATATTTATGAGCGGAGGGTCTTCGATTTTGTCTGGGACGGCAAACCAGAAAGGATTAAAAGAAAGGTTTTGTACAATGAATATGAATATGGGGGCTTGAAACTTCTCAACCTTGAAGCTATGTGTCTGTCTTTAAAAGCATCAATTGTTCCAAAGATGTATTTAAACACTGAGTGGTACACAAGTGTCCTGTTGGACAGAAAACATGTATTGTATCAAAAGAAATTGTATCCTTTTTTACAAGTGATCCCCTCCCATTTTCCTTATGTAGAGAGTCTGCTGGGAAACATGGCGGGGTTCATAAAGGAAACAATCCACTCATGGTGGTGTTTTCAATTTTATGTACCAGAAAAAAGAGATGATATTTTGCAGCAAATAATATGGATGAACTCTAATATTGTAATAGATGGAAAGCCTTTCTTTTGGAAAAATATGTTTGAAAGAGGAATCATTTTTGTCAATGACATTATCAATGAGAATGGAAAAATTATGAAATATGATGAATTTACAACTATGTATGGTGATGCTTGTTCAAGCTTTTCATTTAATCAACTAACTGGAGTCATTGGGAAAAGATGGAAACAAATTAATTATGGAACTACTAAATTATTAGTTTGTAAGCCCTTAATAAGAAATTCTAGTTGGCAAAAAGGAACTAAAATAAATAGAAAAATATATAAGTTTTATTTAATAAAGAAATCTTTGAAGGCTGCCCCATACAACACATATGGAAAATGGGAGGACTTTTTTGACTGCCCGTTGCCGTGGGATGCAATATTCAAATTAATCTACAAAACCACTATCGATGTGCAAAATCGTTATTTTCAAATTAAAACTATTTATAACTTCCTACCCACGGGAAAAATGTTAAAAATATGGAATATGACAGAGTCAGATGATTGCCGATTTTGTTGTCAGGAGCCTGAATCCACCTTACATTTGTTTTGGTATTGTCATATTGTGTCTTCATTTTGGGTGGAAGTTGAAAAAATGTGTTTAAAGATTGGTTTGTTTATGAAGCTTGATGTGGTTTCTGTTATTTTAGGAGAGTTCATTGACAATCATGATTTAGTCAATTTAATTATAGTACTCGGTAAAAGGTTTATTTTTAAGGCAAAAAACAGATATTCACTTAGTATTTCTTTCTTTAAAACATTTATTCAGTATTTTTTAACTTTAGAAAATTATATGGTTGAAAACGATAATGATGCCAAAAAACATAAAAAAAAGATGGGAAGTCCTCAAAGGCTTATTTTGAAAATGTAATTTTGTTTATATATGATATGCAATCTGTTGTTGTATTCCCTATTTTAAGTGTACATAAATGAAGGTATGTGTTGCTGACTTCGACTTGGATGTGATGTGGACTGTACATGGGTGCTTAATTTGAAAATGTATTTTTGTTTGTGGATTGTATGCAACCTGTTGTGATCCCTGGTTTTTGGTGTACATGGGTGAAGGTGTGTGTTGCTGAGCCCGATCTGGACGTAATCTGAACTGGACCTGGTTTTAAGAACCCTTTTGAACAATCTGATTTTATTGACAATCCGGTCTGGTGAAGTTAAGGTCCTTTGTTTGTTTTGTTTGAAAGTAAAACAAATTTAAAAACAATTACATAAAAAATAGTGATTAGTGAAAATGTTAGTGGACCAGCACCACACACAATCATGTGTGCTCGAATGACTGTATCCCTTGCAGACTGTATTGTTCTATACTGTAGGAACCAGAAGTTGTTGTTTTTTTAATAACAGAAAGAGACAGCTCCTTTTGTGTAAATGAGTGTGGATGAGTGTGAATGGGGGAGGGAGGGTTTTCTTGGGTTGATGCACTAATGGTAAGTGTATCTTGTGTTTTTTTTTAAATGTTGTTTGAAATAAATAAATAAATTAAAAAAATAAATTAAAAAAAAAAAAGATTTCTTCATTAAATAAAAATTATATATTTTTCTATTTATTTTAGTTCCTTTTTGCCAACTAGAATTTCTTATTAGAGGTTTACAAACTAATAATTTAGTAGTTCCATAATTAATTATTTGTTTCCATCTTTTCCCAATTACTCCAGTTAGTTGATAAAATGAAAAGCTTGAGCAAGCATCACCATACATAGCTCTAAATTAATCATACTTCATAATTTTACCATTCTCATTGATAATATCATTGACAAAAATGATTCCTCTTTCAAACATATTTTTCCAAAAGAAAGGCTTTCCATCTATTACAATATTAGAGTTCATCCATATTAACTGCTGCAAAATATCGTCTCTTTTTTCTGGCACATAAAATTGAAAACACCACTATGAGTGGATTGTTTCCTTTATGTTTCCCAGCAGACTCTCTGGGAGGGGATCACTTGTAAAAAAGGATACAATTTCTTTTGATACAGTACATGTTTTTTGTCCAACAGGACATTTGTTTACCACTCAATGTTTAAATACATCTTTGGAATAATTGATGCTTTTAAAAACCGACACATAGCTTCCATGTTGAGAAGTTTCAGGCCCCCATATTCATACTCATTGTACAAAACCTTTCTTTTAATCTTTTCTGGTTTGCCGTTCCAGACAAAATCGAAGACCCTCCGCTCATAAATCTTAAAAAAGTTTTGTGATGGAGCTGGTAATGACAAAAACAAATAAATAAATTGAGGAATAATTAACGAGTTGGCAATAGACATTTTACCATACAAGGTTAGGGATTTCCCTTTTCATAATTGCATAATTTTGTCCAGCTTTCTTAGTCGATTATCATAATTTACTGAGCCTAGATCTTCCAGATTTTCTGGGACAACAACACCAAGTATGTTAACTGGTCCATCTGTCCACAAAACAGGCACTTTGCATTCCATTCGAAAGGACGTTCTCTTTAGATTTCCGATCCTTAACATTTTACATTTATCATAATTAAGCTTAAGGCCAGATTGCTGTGAAAATATGTCCAAAAGATTAAGAAGGTTCCGCAAACAATGAGGAAAAATCTTATCTTTGTGAATCAGCCTTTTCTGACATGAACTTCATCAAGAACAAACACAGAACACGCCTCACTGATGCACATCTGCAAGACTCACTCAGAGTTGCAGTGTCAAGTTACACACCAGAGTACAACACACTAGTTAACAGCATGCAATGCCAGGCTTCCCACTAACTGACAAAGAAACAGATAACAGATTTGGTGTCCAGTTCAAAGTGTGACATGATTTAAAAATTTGAGAGCTTACTTTTGTATTTTACATGAGTTATTATTTGTACAAACATGGTGCAAAGTAATTCATGATTTGTTAAAAAATGTTAGTGGCTAGCTAGTTAAAATGGGATATTGTGATTTCACAAGACTGTCTTAGAAGTGATCATTTGAAAAGGTTCAATTTGAAAAATGTGCACTTAGAGAAAATATAAAAATAAAGTGTTGCATATTGATATTTATCTGTTTCTATATATATTTATTGTGAGAAATCATTAAGATGATCAGTGTTTCCACAAAGATAAATATCATTAATTATTAATAATAACAGAGTTAAAGGTAAATTGAGCAAATTGGCTACTTCTGGCAATTTATTTAAGTGTGTATCTAACTGGTAGCCCTTCGCATTAATCAGTACCCAAGAAGTAGCCCTTGGTTTCAAAAAGGTTGGTGACCCCTGCTATAGACTATATAGTATATTACTTAACTTAATCCTCTTCTTCCCGGATGGGAAATAAGGCTTCGACGACTCGACGCCATTCATCTCGCTGCTGTGCTCGTCTCTGTGCCTCGCCCCATGTAAGCTTTATCTCTTTCAGCTCCCCTTCAACTGTTCTTCGCCAGGTGTTCTTTGGCCGCCCTGGCTTACGTTTTCCCGGTGGTGTCCATCTTAACGCTGCCTTTGGTATCCTCTCGTTGTCCGGTTTTCGAAAATAGCTAGCTAGGCTATAGACTATATAGTATATACCGCATGTTATTTTTGTACAACAACAACTTCAGCTGTCGAACGTTATAAGGTACAAATTCAACAAGTACAACATTAGCACGGACGTATAGCCAAGTTGTGGTTAAGAAGGTGGATTTTTGTTCCTTATATTTACCAGAAACGAAGTGATCCGAACACACGACCCGGGACTTTGGGGGACTCCAGTGAGAATCGTCCTCGTTTTCCCAGTGTAAAGCTGCGAGCCATTTGTCTCGTCTCTGTGGGCTTTTATCACGCTTTGGCAGAACAAAATACAACCTTTGTTTTCCCTGTTTCCAGTTGTGGTTAGCACAACCAAAAACAACACAGTTTTTCAGCATTTTGGAGGCAAAATGACGGGTTTAACCAGCGTAGGTCGACAGGTTAAAGAGTAATGGCAACGGTTTGTTTTCAACGCCAGTCTGGTTGCTATGGCTCGAAGAACCCGTATGTAGCTCAGTTGCCCGGATGTCGGCCCTCACCCATACCATAGCTATTACCATAGCTAGCGTTGCTAGCTGGAAAACATTGCATGTTGTCACAAAACGAGCTTTCATTGTGAACATGAGTCTCCCCACCTGTGTGCTAGCCGCAGAAAAGCGCTGAAGAACCTAATATAGGGATTCGGCAGAACCAGACGCAGGCCATCCATTGCAATTGGGAATGGATCACTGCGCATGCGCGGCACGACTCACTGCACTTTAAATCAGCATTTTTAATGCTTGGCTGATTAAATGCATAATATGGCACGATTTGTTGGGCCATTTCCGCAATTTGTCATTGGTGCTGTTAAAAACATTCTTTGCGTCATTTCTTTCTCTGAAAATCGCAATGTGTGACCTATATAAGGTGAATTATGAATTAGTTGGGGCGGCGTGGCGAAGTTGGTAGAGTGGCCGTGCCAGCAATCGGAGGGTTGCTGGTTACTGGGGTTCAATCCCCACCTTCTACCATCCTAGTCACGTCTGTTGTGTCCTTGGGCAAGACACTTCACCCTTGCTCCTGATGGCTGCTGGTTAGCGCCTTGCATGGCAGCTCCCGCCATCAGTGTGTGAATGTGTGAGTGAATGTGGAAATACTGTCAAAGCACTTTGAGTACCTTGAAGGTAGAAAAGCGCTATACAAGTATAACCCATTTATCATTTAATTTGTTATGTTCCATGAAGACAACGTGAAGAGGAAGCCCCTTATCCTTTTACTGATTGGTCTGTCATGAGGCCACGCCCCTCACACCACTTCCACGGTATAAAGGGCCAAAAGTCTGAACCTGAAAAAACAGATTTGGATCTGAAGATGTGAAACTTGGAGGGGAAAAAAATGAAACTGTAAAAAATTTAAAATTTAATCTGAAAAAATTGAAAGATCAAATGTCAAAATATATGAAATAGAAACATTAAAATAAATAATTCATTCAAAAATGTTTTAATGTGAATCAAAGCTATATTCAAGTTGAAAAAAACAGTGTTTATTTTTATTTGAATACACTGACATCTTTTTCAACATTCAACATCAAAACCTGAACTTTCAGTTTCAAAGTAATTTTTTTCAGGTAGAAAACTTTTGGCCCTGGTTTACCTCCATATAAGAATATAATGTCAAATTCCAATGTCCCCTGTGTTCGCCAGTGATGTGTCAGGAAGATGTTCAAATGTGTGTTTTAATTATGTTAAATGTATTATTTTGCACAAAAAAATATGAATTATTTTTTTCCCATGAATTTTTTCTGATCTCATTCAACACAGCGTGGCTCTGTTGGTAGAGCGGCCGTGCCACCAATCCCCGGCTTCAGCCATCCTAGTCACGTCCACCCTTGCTCCTGATGGGTCGTGGTTAGGGCCTTGCTTTGCAGCTCCCGCCATCAGTGTGTGAATGTGTGTGTGAATGGATGAATGTGGAAATAGTGTCAAAGCGCTTTGAGTACCTTGGGCTTGAATGTAGAAAAGCACTATACAAATATACCATACCATGCCAACTTTATAAAGCCCTTTAAAAACAACCACAGTTGAAGAACAAAGGGCTGTACACCACAAAGAAATACAGGCAAAGGACAGACTGGAAAAAATAACATTTAAAACAGAAGTAAAATACACATTGAAAAAGCAAATACACATTACCCTAAAATCTATTTGTTAGATAAAAAGCAGTTAAAAAGTTAAAAACAGTTTAAAGTCTCATGCTGGGTTAAAAGCCAGTGAATAAAAATGGGTTTTAAGAAGTGTCTTAAAAATTGCCAAAGAAGGGGCCTGTCTCACATGGAGAGGGAGATCGTTCCAGAGTTTGGGACCCCCAACAGAGAAGGCTCTGTCCCTCTGAGCTTGCGCTTTGATTTGGGTACCTCCAGGAGCAGCTGATCAGATGACCTGAGGGACCGGGTGGGGACATAGAGGTGGAGCAGCTCAGAGAGGTAAGGTGGGGCAAGACCACGTAAGGATTTAAAAACGAGTAAGATCATTTTAAAATGGACTCTAAAAGACACAGGCAGCCAGTGGAGGGAGGCTAAAACAAATGTGCTCTCTTTTTCTTGTGTCGGTTAAAAATCGGGCAGCTGCATTTTGGACCAGCTGCAGACGTGAGAGGGAGGACTGACTAATTCCAAAATACAAAGAGTTACAGTAATCCAGCCGAGATGTGATAAAGGCATGGATTACTGTCTCAAACTGTTGCCTAGAAAGAAGGTTGTTAACCTTAGCCAGCTGACGTAAATAAAAAAAGCTGGTTTTCACCACTGTGCCAATCTGACGGTCCAATTTAAAATCACTGTCAATACGAAAGCCCAGGTTGGTGATCATGGGCTTAACGTGCAAAGCCAAGGGGCCAAAGTCAACAGGGGGGAGCTCACAGGTACCACTAGGTCCAAACACTGTTACTTCTGTCTTCTTTTCATTGAAGTATAAGAAATTTAGGGCCATACAGGCCTTGATATCAGACAAATATGACATATTTACATTGTACATCTCTCAATGGTTACAACTTATGACTTCTGTTTTATTATTGCTACTTACTTGTGCTGCTTCTTCCATTCAAAATATACATTTTTTGCACTAATGCAAAAGTATTTATTTGTGTACACATTTTGAATAAGGCGTGGAGTTGAAAACAACTGTTGAAATGTTCTTCTTCTTTTCTTCTCTTCTCTGTGGTCGGCCCCAAGCTCTGGAACACTCTGCACCTCCATGTTCGAACTGCTCCCACAGTGGAGTGTATTAAGCATGCACTTTTATTCTCTGGCTTTTAACACTGTGTGAGATGTGTGGTCCTCTGTGTTTTTACATTTGTTATTTCTATTTATTGTTTTAATTGGTTTTATCCTTTAAAATCGTTTTAATCATATCTATTTTTTTTTTTTTTTTTAATATTGGTTTTATATTTATTTATTTGTTTTATTCAGTCATTGGTGGAGCTAAGGATAGTATTTGCATCTTGTTTTTTAATATTTTTGTGCAGCGCTTTGGCAACATTTTCGTTGTTTAAATGGGCTGTATAAATAAAGTGGATTGGATTGGATTTAAATAATTTACAGAAAACCATTTGGTCTCACCTGTTCAAAAAGCCCATCTGCGCAATCGGATCGCGTATGTCCCTTCGCGACTTCCGTAGCTGCTACCATTCGAGGCTAGCGAGTAGCCGCGGCGAATTGAATTACCGTGCTGTTAGCTTTCTCCTACAAACAAACATAAAATGGACAAACTACTCAAAAAGCACCTAAATAGTCTGCTTTAAAACCACCACTACCTCCGTGCAAAGTAAGCTTTATTTGAATTATAGTGTGTAGTTGCTCATTTTATTTATTATATGTTGTCATGTAGCTATTTGAATTTACTTATGATTGAATGTCAACGTAGGTTTAGTTAATTCAAGATAACTTCATCGTGGATGTAATACCACCATGTTAGGGGTCAAGTTCTATAGCTCAAGCACCTTTTTTCTTCTGTTCAACTGCTTCATATATGTGTTTGTCCCTGTTTGAATGAGCCATGTCTCCTTGACCTATAAACTGTCGTCATGGCTCTGTTTGAATAGAGTGGAATCCATCAACTTGTTTCTTTTTCCAGATTGAAGAACATGGTTGTGAATCTCTGCCTGCCACACTTCAACACGGAAATAAGCTCCAACAAGGTAAACCTCCATTTTTTTTGGTGTATTAGTTTGAGTTTGAGTTTCTTTGGAACATGCATGCTACAACATGATGCATCACACTTTCCCGTTTGTCTATTCAACATGTTCGAAAAGGAGTAGGAAGAAGCAGAGTTTATTTAATCCTACACTTTTTACTTTACATAGCAGTTGCTAAAACTTTTGTTCACTTCCTGTTCTCAATTTATTCACAATACACTCCATAAGTAATAACAATAAAAATAAATAACTAATAGTTGGTGAAGTAAGTTATATTTCATATGGTGAGATGTTGGAGTTTGCATGTCCTCCCCGTGACTGCGTGGGTTCCCACCGGGTACTCCGGCTTCCTCCCACTTCCAAAGACATGCACCTGGGAATAGGTTGATTGGCAACACTAAAATTGGCCCTAGTGTGTGAATGTGAGTGTGAATGTTGTGTGTTGGCCCTGCGATGCGGTGGCGACTTGTCCAGGGTGTACCCCGACTTCCGCCCGATTGTAACTGAGATAGGCTCCAGCGCCCCCCGCGACCCTGAAGGGAATAAGCGGTAGAAAATGGATGGATGGATGGAGATGAGTAAGATTATCTTGAAAATTAATGGATTGATGAGATAAATTCTGAATGTTTATCATGGTTCTTCTTCTTTGTACTTTGTAAACACTTTAAGTTTGAAGAGTTTCTTGAAGTGGATCATATTAGTACATTGTTAACCATATATTTCGGATTATAAAGCGCTCCGGAGTATAAATCGCACCGGCCGAAAATGCATGATAAAGAAAGAAAAAGACATATATAAGTCGCACTAGAGTATAAGTTGCTTTTTTTGGGGACATTTTTCGCCAGTCCCTTACAAGTTTCTCGCTTACTCCAAACTTTCTTTCTGCTGCTCGATTGCCGTTTTCTGCTTCATATTTCACTACTTCCAGCTTGTAACCTGCAGTATATGATTTCCTTTTCGGTGCCATTTCTGTTCAGCCCTTCTCAGTTTTTATAAGTTACCGGCAATGTTGAAATGATCAATTTTCATAGGTACGGAAGTAGTAGCAGGTAGCATCTTTTTTTTCACAATGCACTTCTGCCATGACCCGCCCCCGCCAAATATTTATTGTTTGACGTGTGTGTGTGTGACGATTGCTAATATACGCCTAGTCTCTTACGTGAATGAGATAAATAATATTATTTGATATTTTACGGTAATGTGTTAATAATTTCACACATAAGTCGCTCTAGAGTATAAATCACACCCCCGGCCAAACTATGAAAAAAACTGTGATTTATAATCCGAAAAATACGGTAATTTATTTGCTTAATCCATTCCATAATTTAATTCCACATACTGATATACTGAAGGACTTAAGTGTTGTACGTACGTACACATGTTTTGAATTACATTTTTCTCTAAGATTATATTTCTCCTCTTTTGTTGAGGAGAATTGTTGTATATTCTTGGGTAGCAGATTATAGTTTGCTTTGTGCATAATTTTAGCTGTTTGCAAATTCACTATGTCGTGGAATTTCAGTATTTTTGATTAAATAAATAAAGGGTTTGTATGTTCTCTATATCCAAAATATGTATTATTCTAACTAGGGATGTCCGATAATGGCTTTTTGCCAATATCCAATATTCCGATATTGTCCAACTCTTTAATTACCGATATCAACCGATACCGATATCAACCGATATATACAGTCGTGGAATTAACACATTATTATGCCTAATTTGGACAACTAGGTATGGTGAAGATAAGGTACTTTTTAAAAAAAATTATAAAATAAGATAAATAAATTTAAAAACCCCGCGACCCCAAAAAGGGGTCGCGGGGGGTGCTGGAGCCTATCTCAGCTGCATTCGGGCGGAAGGCGGGGTACACCCTGGACAAGTCGCCACCTCATCGCAGGGCCAACACAGACAGACAGACAACATTCACACTCACATTCACACACTAGGGCCAATTTAGTGTTGCCAATCAACCTATCCCCAGGTGCATGTTTTTGGAGGTGGGAGGAAGCCGGAGTACCCGGAGGGAACCCACGCAGTCACGGGGAGAACATGCAAACTCCACACAGAAAGATCCCGAGCCCGGGATTGAACTCACGACCTTCGTATTGTGAGGCACATGCACTAACGCCTGTACCACCGTGCTGCCCAAACTTAGTTTTTTTATAGTAAAACTGAAATATGCAGTATTTAGTAATTAGAGCCCTAAAAGATCAATAATGCAGGACACCATTGATTTTAATTCTTTCATATTTTTGAGTAATCCCAGTGAAAAGATAAATAAAAAAATCACTAAATATATTTGGGATCCAAAAGGTGCCCCACTCATAAAGTGATACATTTTTATTAGGTTTTCTTTTACTTTCAACACTTAAGTTACGAGATCAACTTCAGATATATCTGTCGATTTTATGCTGGAACTATTATTTTGTTTGTTTTATGCGCTTTTGTCAAAGAAAACTTTGATGTTTTTATATGGCTACTACACAATATATGCAATATTTACCACATAAAACATTTTAAAGTGAAATATTTTAAGTAATTGGAGCCCTGAAAATAATTAATTATAACATGGATTTTTTGTCATTATTTTTTTTTTTGAGCAATGGCAAAAAAATAAAAATGAAGAAAGACAAAAGAAAAAAAACCAGCCTGCTTGGCAGCTTTTGTGTCAACATTGCAACTTTTTCTCGTTAGATTTCACCTCATTCCACTTTTTTTAATGTTCTCTTTTATTTTTACAATAGTATTTCCAGAATGTGTGGCGGGCCGGTTAACAGTTAGCTGCGGGCCGCAAATGGCCCCCGGGCCGCACTTTGGACACCCCTGCACTAGATAGAACCTGTATACCACTGTTTGAGAATCACTGCTATGGATTACACATGAATAGGTTTGTAAATATTAACTTACCCTTAGAAAGGAGTTTAATACAGCCTCATATAAAATCTAAGATGATACTGATAGTACTGTAATGATTAGTGATGTGCCATACCACTGATTTTTTTCTGATCCGATACCTAGTAAAGTTCCAGCTGGTGTCCGTGTTACCTATCCGATACTTTGTGCAAATATACCTAATGTATGTGGTAAAATTGAAAAAAAATATGCATTTCAGGTGTTGCTGCTCTTTGGTAAACGATATAAAATCACATTGCGAAACACATTTTGGCGTTATTCTGCATTGAATACATTATTTACTTTTATATTCAACACTGTATGTAGTGTCTCCAAATAATCTACAATGAAAGAATGCATACACCTGCTGTTTTACTGAAAAACTAATTTGATTTGCTGGTATTTTTTTAAAATAAAGATGTGCTGCTGTGCCTGCGCATACACTCTTAACCAGGCAGAAGAAAAAAAAGTAGTCCCCACCAATCGCTTTGCATTTAGACAAGATCTAAATGATTTAGTTACTTGACACTGTATTTTTGTTTAGGGCTGCATGATTTTGAGAAAAAATCCTAATTGCGATTTATCTCTCCAAAATTGTAATTGTGATATTTATATTATTCATATGTTATATATATAATATATTATATTATTTATTTTTATTATTGTCTATTGTGAGCGAACTGTGGTGCTGAATTTCCCCCAGGGATCAATAAAGTACTTTCTATTCTATTCTATTCTATTTGCGCTTTTTATATTTTATTCATGAAACGGCAAAAATAACAAGTGAAGGAAGACATGTTACTTCTCGACTGTCAATCAACATATTCTTGTCTCAAGGAGCCACAATATGCAATAATGTACTGTAAAAATATTTGGCTTTATGCAGACAGACTCAGTTCTTTTGTATACATCATGGTCTTAAACTGAAGAAGTAACCAATAAAAAAACTGCAGTAATTATAATGTAAGGTAATCTATATGATATGATAATGATAATAACCATTTAAAAGGATATCAACTTTTATATCTCATTACTTTAGAGGGACCGAGAGGGACAAGCAGTAGAAAATTCATGGATGGATGTTTACCATTGTACTGTAATTGGAAGATAAATAACTTTGCTTTTCTAAATAAATAAACAAACACAAAAATAAAATGGACTCTCATTTCTATAAGCAAAACGTATTGAACATCCTAAAGTACATTAGGACGACTCAACAAGAAGACCTAGATTCAGGAGTGCATCCACATACACTTATAGAGATTATTGAAACAGCATCAAAGATTGTTGAAATGTAACTTACTTCACAGAGTATTATTTATTTATTTATGTATTTTTATTGTGATTACTTATGGAATATATTGAGAACAGGAAGTGAACAAAAGTTTTAGCAACTGTTATGTAAAAGAAAAGGGGTAGGATTAAATAAACTCTGCTTCTTCCTACTCCTTTTCGAACATGTTGAAAAGAGAAACTGGAAATTGTGATGTATCATGTTGTATGCTTGCATGTTCGAGATAAACTCAAACTCAACTCAACAGAGCTACTGTATTGGTATCCGCCATTATCCAATTTCAGGGATCGACATCAGTTCGGAAGCTTAACAAATTTATATCGGTGCAAGATATAAAGTACTGTAATAAAAATTGTTGCTGAAATGTAAAGGATGAAATCATTTTTGTCAGATTCTTTACAGGGTGCCACTATTTAAGAAACAACAATACTAATAAAGCCTTTTCAAGACCAAATCCTTAAAACTCTAAATCACATATGTCAAATTCAAGGCCCAGTGAAAGCCTGCAATGTGACAATAAAGTACATACTCTTTCTTGCTAAATGTATTCGTTCCTGTAATTTTGACAGAACAAAAAACATTTATTGCATATAATTTAAACTTTAATATTATTTGACCATGCAACAAATGTTATTTTTTTCTGTATTACAATTTTTTTGTTAAAAGTTAAATATTTGCTTGTCACCTTAGCTTATGATAAATATATATCAAATGCATAGGCACGCGATTATACATTTATATTCATATACAGTAGATTTACTGTTACAAACGGCCCTCTGAAGGCAGCTATACTGCAATGTGACCCTCAATAAAGAAAGAGTTGACAACCCTGACCTAGATGTTTTTAGGGGCTCATTGTGAATAAATATGCATGCATGTGCAACAAATAGATCAGGGTCGCTTCTCTTTCCACATTGACTATGTTCTGTACTCTCAAGTAGAGTAACATAACATTGATGTTGTTTTCCTGCGTTATAAATATTCGTACAGTGCATCCATTTTAAGTTTGGAGATGGACAGGAAGAATCTTGATAGACTTTGAGTGAGAAAAAACACGACGGATGGAGAGGCGTGAAAATAAAGCTATGGAGGGTCAGGGCCGTGTGTGGGAGACTGAATCCCCGCTGACCTTGTTATGTTCTTTTATCTCTGTTTTGTCATTTAAACGCTGGTTTTGCTACATACTCTTGAATATATGAAGTATTCTCTTTCACATTTTCTGGTTTTGGATTTGTTTTTTGATCTCAACCTTGAAAGTTAGGACATTTGAGGGTTTTCAATCATTTTTGTTCACTCAAGTGTGCATGGCATTCAGCTAGTTTTTGTTGTAGGACAGACACATAATTTTGTACTGTACATGTTTTCTATAACTTTAGTGTGAAATAATGTACTCGTTTACTATTTGTGTCTAATTGCAGTTGTGTGCAGACGGTTATGATGTCACAAACCTCATATCAGCAAACCCTGCTGTCTGCAAGCGGGGCTTTAAGCTGGAGTACTTTCTACGTCCACCTGTACAGGTGAGTTTTTGCTTCTTACGCCCGAAGCAGCTGAGATAGGCTCCATGAGCACCCCCCGCGACCCCGAACAGGACAAGCGGTAGAAAATGGATGGATGGATGGAAGTTCCAATCAAGGTTTTGTGCTGCAGATTTCGATATCGATCATCCATTAGTGAGATCTGCAAATAACGATCACATGTATTAACTGTACATTTTTCAATGTGTTTATGGTGAGTGCTATTGGCATGTTAACAATATCAACACAGAATTTGAACTAGTTCCTTATTCTATTTTATTACATGCATTTTTTAGCAAAACAAAGTCAATAGTACACAATAAATAAACAAAAGCAAAAACTACTATCTGCTACTCATTTGCGTTTTGCCCTATTGAGAAAATAAAAATAATGATGTAATTCTTCCAGTATCGATCGTACACTAATACTACCCATACTATCGACACCACCAATTTGTGTATCAATCAGATCCTCCCTTTATGTGTGGTGTACTGACCGTGACAATGCTGACATACCAAAAGTGTGTGATATTATCCTCTCTGGTGTTCCTCTCAGATTGAAATATACCTATGTCAGTGGGGGTGTGGCTAAGGACGTGGGGAATGGGACATCATCATATCATTTGCGTAATAGGCGGTGATGCATTTATTTTCTTTAAAAAAGCTAAAGGAATGTTATACATATGTACAAATAAATCTGTTTTACTAGCTATTAGTATTAACATATATTTCGTTTCGTTTTGCTCTATTTTTGCAATTGTTGCTGCTTAGTGTACAATGTAACACAGACTGCACTATATTCTGCCCTCCCTGAATGTTGGAATTTTGAATTAGAGATGGAGTAAAATAAATGGAGGTGTTTTTTATTGATATTCTCCACAACAAAGTCACTGTAAAACTAAGGACTAAACCAAGGACACATGAAGTGCACATACATCTCGGAATCAGATAAAATTATTAATATCGTTTGGTATAATTTGGAAAAAAAAGCAATACAATTCTACAGGATGAAGTTTAGCTCTAATGCAGCTAGCTTAATGCTAACATACAGTGGACCAGCTCATTTACAAGCTAATGAAAACTAGCACAACTAACTTGTACATCATCCATTTTCTATACCGCTTGTCATCATTGATGAGACGGGACGGCGTGGCTTTGATGTTAAAGCGGCCGTGCCAGCAACTTGAGGGTTCCAGGTTCGATCCCAGCTTCTGCCATTTTAGTCACGTCTGTTGTGTACTTGGGCAAGACACTTAACCCTTGCTCCTGATTGGTCGTGGTTAGGGCCTTGCATGGCAGCTCCCGCCATCAGTATGTGAATGTGGAAATAGTTTCAAAGCGCTTTGAGTACCTTGAAGGTAGAAAAGCGCTATACAAGTATAACCCATTTACCATTTACCATTGGGGTTGCATGGGTAAGCTGGAGCCTATCCCAGCTGACTTTGGGCGAGAGGTGGGGAAATTGCCGGGCATATATAGGCAATCATTAGCACTCACATTCATACCGTTTTTTTTAATTTAAATTGTTTGTTTATTTTTATTTAGGAAATGTATTACTATAGCTCCTACATGAAAAAAAATCTTTCATTGTGCAATTTCTTGTGTTCGAGTCATTCCAGACGCACGAATGCGCTGGCGATGCGATCCACAGCCTTGTGCACAGAATTAAATGCCAGTGTGCATATGTTTCTGTTGTGTAGATTGCGATTCAGAAAAAGTGTTAAGGATTATAGATGTGTACCGCCACTTCAACACATTGCACACATGATAACATGAATGTGCAGAAAATGATCATCTCCGTGGTAAAAGTCCTGTATGCGTGCAAAATCTTCATTTAAATAAGGCGTTCTGCACCACTTTTCAATTGCACATGCAGTGTTAGTAGTTTAGTAGTAACACGCCCACTCGGAATAAACGCTGTTTAGCGCGTGGTATTTGGATCTTAGTGAATCAGGCCCAAACTTTTCACCAAAAACAGAACTTCAAAATTGAACACAACTGTTCTAGGTTTCGGTCTGCCTGAACTATTGTGAAAATGTACAGTAGATTTTGATCCATACTAACATGCAATGTAATTTCTAAGTGAACTTTTTATATTAATTTTACTTAACGAGCTGCATCACAGTCCTGTGATTGGCTGGCCACCAGTCTTGGGTGCACACTGCCTCTAGCCCAAAGTCAGCTGTGTCTGATTGTCTGTGTACTAAGGGTAAGTCTTGATCGTCCAGTTTGTAGAGTCATGAGACAGAACAAACTAAAACATGTCATAACACCCCATCTGTAGCTTATCCATTTATTCATGGATAGACATCCGTTGTTTGGATGTTTTGAGCTACGTGGTATGGAGGCTGGCTCCTGCTTCGTGTGACACAGATTGACGGTCCTGCAGTCAGGCTGCCTTGAAGGGTCAGTTACACGGTAGGGACTAGGGATGTAACGATATGAAAATTTCCTATCATGATTATCGTGACCAAAATTATCACGATTATTATCATTAGTGTGGCATTGTTGATTGTGCTCTGAAATTACTTATGCACACACTGAAATATTTTGACCAAGTTTTTTTTTTTTATATCTTTAATAGACACAAACCCACTTGTTTCCATGTTTAGTTTTTTATGCTCCACTGATTATTTTACTGTATTTTATGTTTTAATGGCAAATCTTTTATTGTTTTAAATATTGATTAGTAATATAGCATTTTAAGATGCATTTAAATGAAAAGTGTGTAACAAATACGTTTTATTATTATTATTTCTGGTGGGCATTGTGGTGCCCTGTTCTGTTCAGCGGTCTTTGAACGCATCGTAAAAACACCTCCGTTTTGGGGACTAAAACACAGAGGGATCACTCTGTTAAGAGAGCACAGCTTGTAGGTTTAATGTTACCAATTTAATGTCTTAGGTGCTCAAACTGCAAAGTGTTTGAATAAGTTTATATTGTGGAATATGTCGTTTCCTAATGGGGTTAGTGTTAGTAATGTATCTTGTTTGCATGTTAACATTTAAGCTAGCAAGCCAGCGCCAGTCAGTCCATTAATTTTTTTAAATTGCACATTATCAATAGGGATGATGTTTGATAAGAAATTATCGAGTTCGAGCCTATAATCGAATCCTCTTATCGAACCGATTCCTTATCGATACTCTTATCGAGTCCAGATAGGTTGTTGTATATGGAAAAAAACACACAATATTTGGTTTAACAAAAGCTCACTTTTATTATATAAGAAAAAAATAAAATCTAATAAATAAATAAATATTGACTGTTACCCCCCCCTAAAAAAATAAAATAAAATAAATAAATATTGACTGTTGTTACCCAAAGTATATTAAGTGGGATTTCTCAGAAAAACAAATATATACAGTATCACAAAAACAACCTGTCTCTGTGATCACTATAGGTGTATAAATATTAATATAGTGTTAAATAAAATCAGTCCCTTGGGCACAAAACTTAAAATAATACAGCTCTCCAAAAAGTGCACTTCTGCTGCTATTTGACATAACTGTTTGTTATGATGCTTTGACATTTTTGCACTTTATTTCTTTATTGAAAGAAAATTCTATGAAGAGAAAAGTTGTTTGCAAATGTGGTTACAATGCTAAAAAATGAAAATTTAAAGCTAAAAAAATAAATACACTTTATTGAGTTAACATTATTTCTTTATAGGGGGAAAGGTGTGATTTTATGAGCTAGGAATATAACAACTACACTACCCAGCATGCAATGGGAGTGACGAGCATGCGCGGTAGCCTCAAAGTGTTGTTGCATGTCGCCACCGGCAGCTAAGAATGAGTTTATGAGCACGCTGTGAAAGTAAACGTCAAGAACTCAGCCAACACGCCTCGTCTGCATTATTTATAATTAGACAGACAACACATATACAGTGTGATTTTGTTTTGTTTACAAGGAAAGAAGAACAAAAGTTAAAAGGGAGATGTCATATATGTATGTGCTGCGGTTGCTTTAAGAACTTTGCGACAGCTGCCGTAAAGGAGGTACGTTGCTAGCCTGGTTGCTATGTTTCCGGTTGGTCGTAAAAGTGTTCGTCATGTGTTTGTACCCTGCTCAAATCTCTCAGTAAAGTTATTCATTGGATTATACCTTTTGTTTTGAACTTTATTACACCTTTGAGCGCGGTCCATTGTTTTTCCTGCTTTCCCTATCTGTGCCTAATGACTGAGCTATGTGACGTAAATTCTTGTGATGTCTCAGGGGGCATTCTGGTCGGGACGGGATTCGTTCCGAGGGATTCGAATAAAGAACCAACTCTTTTTCTTTACTATGGTGGTCTCGATAACGGGTACCGGTTCTCAAAAGGGGATTCGGGTCCGAGGACTCGGTTCTTTTCTTATCGAACACCCGGGAAAACCGGTTTCGAGTATCATCCCTACTTATCAATCACAGTTTTTTCGATTATTTTAATTTACGATAATACTAATCGTCAGGAGTTTTACCACAGGTATTATTACTGTTTATCGTTACATCCTGAGGTAGGACATGTTTTTAATGGTTTGTTTTTCTGATTCGGTGGCTGTTGACTTATTTTTCTCTGCGCTCTCATTCGCACTCGTTTTCGCGATTCCAGTGGTTGGATGAGCAGATAACTCCAATTTATGCTTGCAATTAAAAGCATAACAAAAACCTGAGGGCAGCTTGTATCTTGAAATATCCGTTTGCATCTGGATATTTGCAATTTTGTACAATCGAAAGCTTTGGTTTTTAACAATCCATTTTTGTTGCACAGGTGACGTTAAAGTTTGGCTTCCAGGTGGAACTGTGCAGGGTGGACGTGGAACTGTGGCCTTGGGGCATGGACCTAGGGCAGACCAGTAAGAGACTGGAGATCAGCACCAATTCCGATCTGCTTCCTTCCCAGAATTTTGGCCAAGCCGAGGGACTGAACCAAGTCAATCACCGACTCAAGGTGGAAAAGAAGGGGAAAGAAGGAAAGCAGGACAATCCCGCTGGCAGGTTAAATGGCTATTTTCAAGCATGGTGTGAGGGGACTGAACAAAGAGGCGACATGTGCAAACAAAAGACCAAAACTCATTCTCAACCAGACACTCGGTTTAACAATCCTGGGCCTGATTTTAAACTGGTTGGCCGTTGTGAACTCAAGGAGGAAACCAGAGTTTGCTTCTCTCATTCAGCATTTCGCCCACGGCCTCCCTTCCTCTCCTCTCCTCCTCCTCAACCAGACAACTGTCGCACAGAAGATCTGTGGAGTCGAGGTCATCTTTCTTTGAGCTCTGTCACACAGCTTCGCGTAACTTTGCCTTTCGGCGGGGCTGCATCCGCTCTGGGCCTCAAGGCTTTGGTGGTGTGGGGGCAGCCAGCTCGTTGCTGCCCTCCAGAGGAAGTAGAGAAAATTCATCTCGTCCACAGGGCCAGTCGAAGACCGCTACCTCGACCTATCGCTTCTGCCAGTCACATTGAGCAGCCCCGGCAAGACACACCTTCAAGGTAAATGGTTTGGCCTTGTCTTACATTATTTCATTAGGATAGTCACTCAAAGCAGGGTGCTTTTTGTAGTTATTTTTTACAAAAATCAATTGATCTGTTGGATCATGAGTGCAATGAACTCATCAGCGGTATTAAGGCTGGCTGAGTAGTTTACTTCTCACCAATATCACAGCCAGTGTTGGTAATGCCGGTTTTTGTGTATAAAAAGCATTACTAACAGAGTTGGGGTTTTTTTCAGTAACGAGTAATGTAATTAATTACTGTTCCCGTCGCTGCAACGCTGTTGTCGTTACTGAGAATGTGAAGTGACTTGTTACTACAGTTTGGTTAAAGTAAGCGCATGGTTTCGGCCACACATCAGCTGCCTGAAAAGACATTTATATATGTATATGTATGTGTGTATATGTATATATGTATGTATGTATGTGTGTGTGTATATATATATATATATGTATGTATGTATGTATGTATATTATATATATGTATATGTATATATATATATTAATGTGTATGTGTATATATATTAATGTCTATGTATATTTTTGTTTGTATATATATATATATTTATGTGTATGTATGTATATATATTAATGTGTATGTGTATATATATTAATGTCTATGTATATTTTTGTTTGTATATATATATATATTTATGTGTATGTATGTATATATATCTATGTCTACAGTATATATATATATATATATATATATTAATGTGTATGTATATTTATATATGAGTTATATGTGTATGTATGTATATATCTATATTTATATATGTATGTCAGTGTTTCCCATAAACTGCCAAGATACCTGAGGCGGGGGGGCGTGGCTATGGGCGTGGTCACCATGACATCGAGTAATTTGCATAACTTACTACAATGATTTGATTTTCTCTAAAAAGGCTCAAAAATTGTATACTTACTAATTAATAATAACAGTTTTGTTTTAAACATCCATCCATCCATCCATTTTACAATATAATTACAACACTTTATGTACATATTTATATACAGATTTGAACAATAAGTTATTCACTGAAATATATTTATTAATTGTGGTTCTTACAAAAAATATATCTTATAAAATATAAAAGCTAAAATGTCTCAAAACTCTGCCACTTTAATTAGTGCATACTAAATAATTTAACTTTAGCCTACTACTACAACCATATTATTTACCAGCAACATAAAGTGAAACAGAGGCAGAGGTGTCCTGCCACAGTCAGTAACAAATAAACAGAAAACAGTAGTGGTGGTAGATAGACACAGAGCTTCATCAAACATCTGATCCACTGAACAAAGAGCTCCAAAAATCTTGAACTTTAGACTGCCATCAGTTTTACTCCCTACACTTAACCACGTGTTTCCTACTGCCTGCAGACTTTGCACATGTTGTGTTTCTAATATAAATACATTTAATAAAGTCAAATACAAATAAGGCAACAAGAGAAGTATCCTACACTTCTCTTTTGTAAAGTGAATCTGAACAGCCGATATGGGCATCTACATCAACTATATGATTTGCCTGAGAAGCTGGAGAGGACAAAAAAAAAATTGTCTTTTTTATTTATTTATTTATTTTTATTTTTTATTTTATTTGTGGCGGACGTAATTCTTTCGTGGCGAGCCGCCACAAATAAACGAATGTGTGGGAAACACTGTATGTATATATCTATATTTATATATGTATGTATATCTATATATTAGGGGTGTGGGAAAAAATCAATTGGAATTCAAATCGCGATTCTCACGTTGTGCGATTCAGAATCGATTCTCATTTTTAAAAAATCGATTTTTTAAATTTTTTTTATTTTTTTATTTTTTTATTAATCAATCCAACAAAACAATACACAGCAATACCATAACAATGCAATCCAATTCCAAAACCAAACCCGACCCAGCAACACTCAGAACTGCAATAAACAGAGCAATTGAGAGGAGACACAAACACGACACAGAACAAACCAAAAGTAGTGAAACAAAAATGAATATTATCAACAACAGTATCAATATTAGTTACAATTTCAACATAGCAGTGATTAAAAATCCCTCATTGACATCATCATTAGACATTTATAAAAAAATGAACAATAGCGTCACAGTGGCTTACACTTGCATCGCATCTCATAAGCTTGACAACACACTGTGTCCAATATTTTCACAAAGATAAAACAAGTCATATTTTTGGTTCATTTAATAGTTAAAACAAATTTAAATTATTGCAATCAGTTGATAAAACATTGTCCTTTACAATTATAAAAGCTGTTTACAAAAATCTACTACTCTGCTTGCATGTCAGCAGAGTGGGGTAGATCCTGCTGAAATCCTATGTTAATGAATAGAGAATCGTTTTGAATCGGGGAAAAATCGTTTTTGAATCGAGAATCGTGTTGCATTGAAAAAAAATCGCTTTTGAATCTAATCGTGACCCCAAGAATCGATATTGAATCGAATCATGGGACACCCAAAGATTCACAGCCCTACTATATATGTATATGTTGTGGAAACTGACCAACAACAAGACACTGAGAAGGCTTCAGTTCTCAAGAAAATGGGTTTATTTAACAAAGGCAGGGGGTAGGGAATACATTTATGGAACTTAAATCATCCTCTCAATCGGGGTACTTTTCACCATGCATTTCGTCACATTAGCATTGTCCAGCAGTTGCCTGACAACAGACAAAGCATCAATTAGTAAATACTGTCTATACATCGAGCATTATGTTTGACAGAAAGTGGAGTGTGCATGTTACCGCCCGACAGCGTCCTATGCAGAGGTAGAGCTAGCCCAGGTTCAAGCTGCTGCATTTACAGCTCAGGCTGATCAGAACCCAGTTGTCCTTCATTGGTGATTAGACACAGAAGTCATCATCTCGAGCTGATTGAGGAGGACTGCAGGTAGGTACCGCCCCTCAACCACTCTGCCTAGGGCCACATCTCTGCTGGGCTGAACCTGGGCACACCTTTTACCTCCGATAGGACGGCGGTCAGACGGCATTGCAAAGAAAAGATGTAAACAAAACACTTTTGGAAAAGCTACCAGGTAATTACTGCTGTTAGCTCAAATAGCAACAATTAAATACATAGAAAAGCAAGCTGTGCATCAAGTAGAGAGGTGTTATAACACCACAGTTGTCCAACTATAGCAGTGTTTCCCACACGTTCAGTTATTTGTGGCGGCCCACCACGAAAGAATTAAGGCCGCAACAAAACATTTATTTTTTTTTAATTTATTTATTTATTTTTGTCCTGTCCAGCTTCTCAGTCAAATCATATAGTTGATGTAGATGCCCATATCGGCTGTTCAGATTTACTTTACAAAAGAGAAGTGTAGGATCAAGATTTTTGGAGCTCTTTGTTCAGTGGATCAGATGTTTGATGAAGCTTTGTGTCTATCTACCACCACTACTGTTTTCTGTTTATTTGTTACTGACTGTGGCAGGACACCTCTGCCTCTGTTTCACTTTATGTTGCTGGTAAATAATATGGTTGTAGTAGTAGGCTAAAGTTAAATTATTTAGTATGCACTAATTAAAGGAGCAGAGCTTTAAGAGACATTTTAGCTTTTATATTTTTATAAGATATATTTTTTGTAAGAACCACAATTAATAAATATATTTCAGTGAATAACTTAATTGTTCAAATCTGTATATAAATATGTACATAAAGTGTTGTAATTATATTGTAAAATGGATGGATGGACGTTTAATGTTATTATTAATTAGTAAGTATACATTTTTTGAGCCTTTTTAGAGAAAATCATATCATTGTAGTAAATTATGCAAATTACTCGATGATGTCACAGTGACCACGCCCATAGCAACGCGCCCACCGCCACAGGTATCTTGGCAGTTTATGGGAAACACTGTATAGTATTAGAAGCTGTCAATGTATCAACTTACCAATGGAGATGTTTAATCGGTGGTCATGTCCACCACTGCCTGCAGTAGTAGCCGGTGTTTTTCACACAACTTTTTGGTGACAAGTAGTCATCATATTTGCAAAAAACATATTACCTGACACGTAGAAGTCATATAGGAAATGTTCGGTGCTGTATATTGGAGTTATTTTGGTAGTTTGAGGTGGCTGTGTGTCCCAGAGCCAAGCACAGAAATGGCCCCAGAAGGGTGCACCATGCAGGGTTGCCATGTATAGAGAGATGGCCCCTGGCTGGCAAAGACTATGGTGGTGAGTGTTTGTCCAGAGCACGATAAAAATGATTTTCCCTTTTCTTTTCAATGACAGCATTTCAGCCAATTTCTGCGACTTTCCGCATTTAGATTATGTTTTAGCGCAAATCTATGAGTTTGTTTACTTCCGCGTACCTAGAACTGGGGCGGTAAATTGTGTCTTATTTTATGCTTTGTAACGGCGCCTGAATTAATATTTTAGCCCGCAGTGTCATAATTACGACGGTCTGATGGAAAAAAGTACGGATGGCAGTATCATTAGTCCAAAATTGTAACGGTTCGCTTGGACAGACCCAATTAAGAACTGGTACCTAAAAATAACAGTACTCTGTATACATCCAAATTCAGGGGCGCATTGTTTAACTCTTTATGTGCTTCCTGCCATGTTGCTTAGGTAGCAACAATTAAATACAAAAAAAGCAAGAAAAGCAAGCTGTGCATCAAGTAGAGGTGTTATAACACCACAGTAACACAAGTGCAAGATACAATTGAGTGCCACCACGGGAACTAAACGGCAGCTTCAGTGTAAGAGCTCAAATACTTTGTTTATTTTACTTATGTATTTATTTATTTCAAATGGTTTGAGAAAAAAAATACATCCATCACGTCTTTAAGTGGTGTTCACTTGAAAACGTTTGAGAATGAATTACGATTACGATTCAGGCGCTATGATTAGATTACAAATCGATTATTGATGCGTCTTTAATTTATGTATATTGATGCAGTTTTACATTTCTTTTTGTTTCTTTAAATAAGCGTTTATCACTATCAACTTTTTAAAAAAGCAATTCATTTGGAATAAGAAACAGTTAAATTAACTACCACATTTATTGAATTCATGAACTTTGTGTGTGTGTGTGTGTATATATATATATATATATATATATATATATATATATATATATATATATATATATATATATTAGTTATAAATGACACTTTACGCTTCACAGTTTTTGACAAGTATCCGCTGCCTTTTTGTCTGCTTCCAGCACTCTCTCAACCCCAGAGGAGTTTCTTGACCCCATAACCCAGGAAATAATGACTTTGCCCATGCTCCTCCCGAGTGGCGTCTCAGTGGACAGCACAACCCTGGAGGAACACCAGAAGAGGGAGGCGACCTGGGGGCGAGCCGCTAGTGACCCATTCACTGGTGTCCTGTTCAGCGCCGCCTCCCAGCCCCTGCCCAATCCCCAGCTGAAACACCGCATCGACCATTTTGTCCTGCAGAACGGACACGCAAGGAGGGACGGAACGTCAGGAAGACGAGCGGAGGCCAAGAAGCCACAACCGTCGAGGCTGATAGGCCCTTGTCCCTATCAACACTCTACAACAACTACAGACAGACACACAGAGGACTTTGAATCTGCAAAGTCATCAGATTGTAGAAATGTGGATGAAAGGAAGAAACGACACCTGAGTGGATCAGAACCATCAGCAGCTGAGCAATCACCTCAAATTAAAGTACCAAGAAATGGTGAGAATCCAAATATCCATCCATCCATCTTCTTCCGCTTATCCTCGGTTGGGTCGCGGGGGCAGCAGCCTAAGCAGGGAAGGCCAGACTTCCCTCTCCCCAGCCACTTCGTCCAGCTCTTCCTGGGGGATCCCGAGGCGTTCCCAGGCCAGCCGGGAGACATAGTCTTCCCAACGTGTCCTGGGTCTTCCCCGTGGCCTCCTACCGGTCGGACGTGCCCTAAACACCTCCCTAAGGAGGTATACGGGTGGCATCCTGACCAGATGCCCGAACCACCTCATCTGGCTCCTCTCGATGTGGAGGAGCAGCGGCTTTACTTTGAGCTCCCCCCGGATGGCAGAGCTTCTCACCCTATCTCTAAGGGAGAGCCCCGCCACCCGGCGGAGGAAACTCATTTCGGCCGCTTGTACCCATGATCTTGTTCTTTCGGTCATAACCCAAAGCTCATGACCATAGGTGAGGATGGGAACGTAGATCGACCATAGGTGAGGATGGGAACGTAGATCGACCGGTAAATTGAGAGCTTTGCCTTCCGGCTCAGCTCCTTCTTCACCACAACGGATCGATACAGCGTCCGCATTACTGAAGACGCTGCACCGGTCCGCCTGTCGATCTCACGAGCCACTCTTCCCTCACTCGTGAACAAGACTCCGAGGTACTTGAACTCCTCCACTTGGGGCAGGGTCTCCTCCGCAACCCGGAGATGGCCCTCCGCCCTTTTCCGGGCGAGAACCATAGACTCCGACTTGGAGGTGCTGATTCTCATCCCAGTCGCTTCACACTCAGCCGAGAGTCCAAATACTGTAATCTTATTTATTCAAACTGATTAAATTCCACTTTATTGACACAATTCTTAGCAAAAATTGACAATGCATAACCGTCTAGCGTTTATAGCTTGTATTCCCTGTGATGTCTCTTCCACAGGGCAGGAAAGCAGCAGTAGCTCACATGAACGACGTCTGTCAGCCAGCCTAGATGATGCCCTTTCCTCCGTCTTAAAGGGACGACCCTCTTTTACCTCAAACTTGTCCTTGCGGGAGCAGGCCCTTCCTTTCCCTGCCGTTCTAACAGTACCAGGTTACCAAAACTTCAAACTTCACTCTATTAAACTTATGTCTTCACTTGTGTCTAACTTTACACCAATAATTGTCATCCTAGGGAATGATGGCCGGTGCTCGTCTTGTTCCTCAGTGCTCTCCATTTACTCCAAACCCCTACCGCCCGTTTACCGCCTGCTCTGCGGTCATTTGCTGTGCCGCACTTGCCTGCAGAGAGACTCGCCATCTTTGAGCTCTGTCGCCACATTGCCACCTTTCATCCAGTGTCCTAACTGCCAAAGCCCTACGTCTCGCAGTGACATCATACGTGTGCATCACTAGCCTGCCCGGAGACAGTGTCAAAGAAACAAGCTGTTCTCAAGGTAAAGGTCCCCAAACAGTCCTTATTAGTATGTACAGTATGCCTTAATGTCATCACAAGTTGCACAAAAAAGTATTGCATAAAATGAGTTTGGAGAAAGAAAAGAAAAAACGTTCTCCTGCTTCCTGCCTTTTCATTGAGGGACTTGCAGCCTTGGTTCAAATGGTTTGTGGACACACAAAGAGAGACTTGAGGACACTGCATGCAGCATAGAATAAAGGAAGAAATTGAGGAGACCAAGGCTTCGTGATCCTTGTGAAGAGTATCATATGACCTTCTAGCAACATTTTACACCCACCATGTAACGTCATAGCCTCTCTACGATTAATGCAAAAATAGAACACAACGTTAAAGAACATCAGCGTGTGTATTGCCTATGTGTCAGTATCTTGAAACGAAACAAAAACGTTGACAATTTATTTTGTATTATGTTGGTTTCCATGACAACATCAAGTGTAAATCAAGGTCATGATCCTGTATCCGCTCAGTAAGGACTGCATGCAAAATAACCACAGACAACTCTAAAATGGTTAATGCTTACTCTTTTGAGCAATAATTGATTACAATTTAAGGATATTTTAGAATTATTCATCTGAAGCTCATTGCAGGGTTTTTAAAGCAATATGTTTTAAATCATTAAAAAAATGCAAATACCACCGATTTTGCGCAATTGTGGAGTATGAGGTAAGTTGGACATGTCAATTAAATTTTACATCATCTTTGACTAATAAATGTATTCATGCAATTACCATCACAATAAATGTAATTATTGTGACCATTTTCTTTCTGTCAGTTGAGCATGACTCAATAGTTTACAACAGGGGTGTCAAACCTGTTCTTATTGAGGGACACATTGCAATTATGGCTGCTTGCAACCGTGAATATATATGTGTAACTACCTCATGATATTACACAATTGTCTTTGCATTTGATTTTTGTTTTTTCTTTATTTACAAATTGATGGATAACTTTCTTTGAAATCAAATGTCAGGGTGACGAGCACAAATTAAAGTTTTTATTGTAACAAAAGAAATCGGGAATACATGTTAACGTTTGTTGCATGAAAAGATAATATTAAGAGATAAAGTAGGGCTGTCAAAAATAAGTTAACTCATGTGAATAATCACATTAATAATGTATAAACGCTGATTAATCATACAATTTATTTTGACCGTACATACTCCATTACTTTAACCGCGGATGGTTGCCTGAAAGGTGGCCCGGGTTGTTATACAGTCAGTGATCAGATCATGTGGTAGGCCAGATGTACCCACCGGGCCTTGAGTTTGATGCCTGTAGTTTACAATATAGGAATTTGTTTTTAAAAAAAAAAAATTTTTGCGACAGCGAACTTGGGGTTCATAAAAGCTGAAAGCTATCGATAACATGAATAAATATTTCATTATGTGCAGTGAATCAGAAGAGTTTAACTTTTTAAATTGAACTACTGAAATAAATGTCCTTTTTTAATATATTGTAATTATGGAGATGCACCCGTATTTTATGTTTGTAATTAGGCATGTCCAAAAACATCGGACTGCCGATATTATCGGCCGATAAATGCTTTAAAATGTAATATCGGAAATTACCGGTATCGGTTTCAAAAAGTAAAATTTATGACCTATTGAAACGCCGCTGTGTACACGGACGTAGGGAAAAGTACAGAGCGCCAATAAACCTTAAAGGCACTGCCTTTGTGTGCCGGCCTAGTCACATAATATATACGCCTTTTGACACACACACAAGTGAATGCAATGCATACTTTGTCAACAGCCATACAGGTCACAGTGAGGGTGACCGTATAAACAACTTTACCACTGTTACAAATATGCGCCACACTGTGAACCCACACCAAACAAGAATGACAAACACATTTCAGGAGAACATCCGCACCGTAACACAACTTAAACACAACAGAACAAATACCCAGAACCCCTTGCAGCACTAACTCTTCCGGGACACTACAATATACACCCCCCGCTACCCCTTACCCCGCCCACCTCAACCTCCTAATGCTCTCTCAGAGAGAGCATGTCCCAAATTCCAAGCTGCTGTTTTGAGGCATGTTAAAAAAAATAATGCACTTTGTGACTTCAATAATAAATATGGCAGTGCCATGTCATGTTGGCATTTTTTTCAATAACTTGAGTTGATTTATTTTGGAAAACCTTGTTACATTGTTTAATGCATCAAGCGGGGCATCACAACAAAATTAGGCATAATGTGTTAATTCCACGACTGTATATATCGGTATCGGTAATTAAGAGTTGGACAATATCGGAATATCGGATATCGGCAAAAAAACATTATCGGACATCTCTATTTGTAATATTTTTATTTTTATTTTTTTTTACCTCTACTTGTGTAGAGGTAATGTTGGGAGGTTTTTTTAATGTATTTAATGCAGAATATATTCTGTTATAATAAATGACATATGTCGCTTGAATGCAGCCAGTCTGATTAAAGATCAGCTTGGCAAGTTATTGTTGAATTGTTAAACACCAAGAAAACACCTAATTGGTGAGACAGAATGCTGAACACAGTAATAACCTGAGTTTGATTAAAAATGCCCATTTTTTGTTTTGTTTGTTTCATTAGTATTTATAAAAAACAAAACACCAGGGGGTAAAGGTTCAGATATGATAAGTGGTTTGACTGCATGATCATGATGGAGTGTTAATTAGTTATGATGGGCATATTTTTGTTTTTTTGTTTTTATTGGTTGTCCTTTTGCCACCAGCTAGATTGTTTCTGCATGTGGAATACAGACAAAAAGATTTGTGTGCGGATAAGTGATGCGCCAACACACCCGCCTCGACCTCTCGCTATGACGTCACAAACAAGTGTCAATCATGTGCTTATAAAAAAGAATGCGGAGTGGTAACTCCTTGTCAAAACATCCATCCGCCAGGTGGAGCGAACATCTTCCAACACATCAGCGACCAGCATCACGAACACCACCGGCAAGCAGCGATGTCTCACTCCGTGCTCCTCCTCTGCGTCCTGGGACTGCTCGCCCTCAACGTCGCCTTCTCCTCCGCCTGCTACATCCAGAACTGTCCTAGGGGGGGCAAGAGAGCCTTGGCCGAGACTGGACTCAGACAGGTGGGCAAATATGTTAACATTTTTATCCATAAATTCTCATTTAAAATATAATCCAACCACATTATTTGTATTTGTTATGTTTTATTATCAAGACTATAGGTAATGGTATAATGCCATTACATTATTTGTTTTTTTTAATCATTCATTCTAATGCAATGCTACTATAAAATCCTATTTTAGTATTTATTATGACGATTTTTATTATTTTCATTTTTAAAATGATTGTTATAACAGTTAATTATGTTGCCATTGTATTATTTGTAACCATTTTTAAATTATCATGATAGTTTACTACAGTGCTGCTCCATTGTAAAGTTTTATTGTGTATGCACTACTTCATGACATTATGATTTCATCAAAAATAATAAATTAAGAATATGAATTAAAAGTATAAAATGATGATTTATACATATATTTTATATATGTTGTTTTAAAATGTCAATTGTACGGTTTGTAAATAGTTTATGATAAATTTGTTTAGATACTGTCAGTAGACACAGTTTAAATATCAATCAAATAAATGTGTGGAATAATTAATACAACTAATGTGCATTAGTTGATTAAATAGTGAAACCCAATATGGACCCTATGACTATGTGTATTTATCATATGCACTATTTGATTATTGGGGAAAAAAACTTTTAGATTCAAAACAAATCGATAGGTAACCTTATTATTAATGTTGATGATATAAAGCATTTGGATCATTATTCCAATATACTAATAATAAAATGTTAAAATATATCTTAAATAACATACATACACACACATATATATTTTATATCTTATATACTGTATGTACTGACGCATGCATTGATCTGATCACTGACTGTATAGCAGTTAAGGTCAAAAGAGCTTGTACGGTCAAAATAAATTGCATGATTAATCCAAGTGTGTTCATGATTAACGCGATAATTTTTTGTAAATAATCACATGAGTTAACTTGTTAATTTTGATAGCCCTTATATATATATATATATATATATATATATATATATATATATATATATATATATATATATATATATATATATATATATATATATATATATATATATATATATACAAAAGCACTATACATATATGTATAAATACACATGATATACCCTTATATATATATACAGTATGTGTGTATATATATATATATATATATATATGTATATATATATTTAGCACTAAAGCACTATACATACAGTATATATATATATATATGTATGTACAAAAGCACTATACATACAGTGTATGTATATATATATATATATATATATATATATATATATATATATATATATATATATATATATGCATACAAAAGCACTATACATACAGTGTATATATTTATTTATATATATATATATATATATATATATATATATATATATATATATATATATATATATATATATATATATATATATATATACACCTATATACATATACAAACGCACTATACATATGGGATGTGTACACAGTTTCTGATAACAATGTTAAAATTATGTTTTTGTTCAATTTTATATATATATATATATATATATATATATATATATATATATATATATATATATATATATATATATATATATATATATATATATATGAAATATATGGAAAATGTAATCTTACATTTTAAATTAAAATTTGTATGAAATACCAAAGCACTATACATAAAGATGGGATATGTAATCAGTCTTTAAATAGAAATACTGACCATCTAACTATTTAAACATTTAAAAAACACATTGCACAATCATTCATGTGTGTGTAACAAAATGCAGTACACTAAATTACATTTGCAACAACCTAACCGCCGAATATATTATTTAATTATGATTATTTACTGTGTATGGTTCTAAGATAATTTGGCAGAAAATAGTAAAAAATAAAAAAATATTTACGATACAAAAAAATTGTAGCCCTAACTTGTGAAAAAAGAAGCAATACAATCAGGATCAGATAGATAGTATATAATGTGTCTCCATTGTTCTTTCCAGTGTATGTCATGTGGTCCTGGTGAGAGGGGCCGCTGCTTCGGCCCCAATATCTGCTGTGTGGAGGGCTTTGGTTGCCTACTGGGCTCCCCAGAAACATCTCATTGTTTGGAGGAGAAGTACCTGCTCACCCCCTGTCAGACCGGGGGGCGAGCCTGTGGATCCGAAGGTGGTCACTGCGCCGCTTCGGGCCTCTGCTGCACCTCTGGTAACCTTTTAGTCAAATAAATACCATGTATGCCGTCAATGGAGAGTAAAGTTTTCACTGTGTCTTATTTGTTTTGCAGAGAGCTGTGCAGTAGACTCCTCCTGCCTGGGAGAGGCTGAGGCTCAAGATCAGGCCCAAACCTCTGCAGGGAGCTCACCTGCAGAGCTGCTGCTGCGCCTGCTGCATGTGGCCAGCAGGGGGCAGACTGAATACTAACGCTGCATTCCTCAGTACAAGCGCGCTATTCCACTATATGCCTTTTGCCCTCACATACATCACTCATAATAATGTATATCCCTTAATAGTGGCTTCTCCTTTAATATACTAATACTTCAAATAAAAACCTGCCGCTCTCTGCAGTTTACAAGACAAACACCACCAGCCACTATTTGTGGAATATATTATTTTTTTATGTATTTCATTTAGCATTCACATTGATAGAGAACCATGGAGAATCATTTTATTCCAACACGCCTCAGGGTTGAGGTAACTGTAAATAAATAAGTTCAACTCCATGTGATGATGAAGTAGTCCAAATGTGACTGTATGGTGACATTGAATAAAACAATACAGACTATATCGCGGTCATGAAAAAGTGTATATGTCCCATTATTTAAACAATTTAGAAGGATAAAGGGAATGATTGTAATTACTGTGAATTTTTCGCATTATTAGTTGACGCCAAAAACATGTCCTGTCTTGATTGAATGGAGACTGGTGCATCAGTGGGTGGGTACACAGGTGTGTGTGTTCATCACCAGCGTACCTGCACAGGCATATAAACAGTCTCTAAAGAGGAAAAGCGCACATTTCTTCAGCTTACTTCGACTACCATGGACCTGAAAGTGGCTGCGGTGACCTTGTGTCTGTGCGCTTTGGCCTTCCACTCGACTGAAGGTAGACTGCTATTAACATGGTCAGATAGATATTGTTTGTTGTGTTGACTTCATTTGTGCTTCAACTGCAGGCGGCTTCCCGAAATGCTGCGTGAAAACCAGAGACTCCGTCCCCCGAATTAAACTCATGATGGTCAGAAAATGGCACATGCAAGAAAGCAGCGGCCCCTGTGACATCAACGCATTTGTGTAAGCTTCAAGTGCTACGATAAACTGTTTTTTTTTTCAATGCCTATAAAATAAATATACAGTGGTACAGTCATCCCTTGTTTTTCGCGGTAAATTGGTTCCAGACAAATTTCGGCCAAGTAAATCATTGATTATAAATTAATAGTTTCTTAGCTAGAGCAAAGAAAAACTGTTAACTACATTCTACATTTTTTTACATTTTGAAAGCCCTCTAGATATGAAAAAACGCCCTTTAGTACACTCTTAATCCACTATACAAAACCAGTAAAAAGTTGGCATGTTGTGTAATTCGTAAATGAAAACAAAATACAATGATTTGCAAATCCTTTTCGACTTATATTCAATTGAATAGACTGCAAAGACAAGATATATAATGTTCGAACTGAGAAACGTAGTTTTCTAACTTAGAATTTAACGGCAGCAAGACATTGCAAAAAAGTTGGCACAGGGGCATTTTTACCACTGTGTTACATGGCCTTTCCTTTTAACAACACTCAGTAAATGTTTGGGAACTGAGGAGACCAATTTTTGAAGCTTTTCAGGTGGAATTCTTTCCCATTCTTGCTTGATGTACAGCTTAAGTTGTTCAACAGTCCGGGGGGTTTTCGTTGTGGTATTTTACGCTTCATAATGCGCCACACATTTTCAATGGGAGACAGGTCTGGACTTCAGGCAGGCCAGTCTAGTACTCGCACTCTTTTACTATGAAGCCACGCTGTTGTAACACGTGACTTGGCATTGTCTTGCTGAAATAAGCAGGGGCGTCCAAGATAACAATGCTTGGATGGCAACATATGTTGCCCCAAAACCTGTATGTATCTTTCTGGGGGAAGGAGACAGCACGACACAGGAAGTATCGCTCAACAGGATTTTATTGAGCTTGATGAGGGATTAGAGTGTGTATGCTACTATGTGTGTGCATACAAGACTCCATGTGCAGGAATTAACAAGGTAATATTACCAGGAGGTTGTAAGTGTGTGTTGGTTGGAAAGGCAAACAAGTTCAAAAGGGCTGGGCAGAAGAAGGTCCGTGATCCAAGCGGGAGGTCCGTGAGGCTGGAGAGAGGCGTCCTGAGGTCCGTGTCCAAAGCGAGGGGTCGAGGATCGAGGGAGGCAGTCAGAGTCCAGAGGGGGATCCAGGGAAGTGAGGCGCACAGCTCACTTCCAAGGCGACGGAGGATACTGCAGGAACAAGGGAAACGACAGGAACAAGTGAGTACAGGAGCAGAGGGATACGGAGAGCAAACACAGGAGAGGAGCCAGAGATGCAAAGCTTATTGTCAGACAGAGAACTATGTTCCAGCACTGGATTGATGGCTGCGTCTTTATGTTGTCGAGCCTCATTAGATCCAGGTGCGCTGATTGCAGTTTGCACTCAGGCAGGTAGGCGCGTGGCTGCGGTCTGAGCGGAACGCGCAGGGACGTGTCCGACGGCGCTCTCAGCGGAGCTTCTAGCTGCAGCGGAAGGAATGATGGTACGTGCATGCGCTGTAACACTTTCAGCATTAGTGGTGCCTCCACAGATGTGTAAGCTACCCATGCCTTTGGCACCAATACACCCCCATACCATCTCAGATGCTGGCTTTTGAACTTTGCGCCTAGAACAATCCGGATGGTTCTTTTCCTCTTTGTTCCGGAGGACACGACGTCCACAGTTTCCAAAAACAATTTGAAACGTGGACTCGTTAGACCACAGAACACTTTTCCACTTTGCATCAGTCCATCTTAGATGAGCTCAGGCCCAGCGAAGTCCGTGGCGTTTATGGGTGTTGTTGATAAATGGCTTTCGCTTTGCATTTTACCTTGCACTTACAGATGTAGCGACAAACTGTAGTTACTGACAGTGGTTTTCTGAAGTGTGGTGATATCCTTTACACACTGATGTCGGTTTTTGATGCACTACCGCCTGAGGGATCCAAGGTCACGGGCATTCAATGTTACATGCAGTGATTTCTCCAGATTCTCTGAACCTTTTGATGATATTACAGACTTTAGATGGTGAAATCCCTAAATTCCTTGCAATAGCTCTTGAGAAATGTTGTTCTTAAACTGTGTGACAATTTGCTCACGCATTTGTTCACAAAGTGGTGACCCTCGCTCCATCCTTGTTTGTGAATGACTGAGCATTTCATGGAAGCTGCTTTTATCCAATCCAATCCAATCCACTTTATTTATATAGCACATTTAAAAAACAAAAATGTTTCCAAAGTGCTGCACAAAAATATTAAAAACAAGTAAAACCAATATAAAAATAAATGTGATTAAAAACTATTTAAATTTTTTATACCCAATCATGGCACTCACCTGTTCCTAATTAGCCTGTTCACCTGTGGGATGTTCCAAATAAGTGTTTGATGAGCATTCCTCAACTTTCTCAGTCTTTTTTGCCACCTGTGCCAGCTTTTTTGAAACATGTTGCAGGCATCAAATTCCAAATGAGCTAATATTTGCAAAAAATAACAGTTTTCCAGTTCGAACATTAAGTATCTTGTCTTTGCAGTCTATTCAATTGGATATAGGTTGAAAAGGATTAGCAAATCATTGTATTCTGTTTTTATTTACAATTTACACAACGCGCCAACTTCACTGGGTTTAGGGTTTATAGTAATACTGCCTGAGGCTGAGCCAATCAGTGGCCACGATACTGAACAGCAGCTCTGATTGGTTTTGGCCCCTCTAGTGTCGATGGTTGGATAGATGGGAACTTTATTAATCCCTTGGGAAAGTTCCTTCAAGGAAATTCAAATTCCAGCAGTAGCAGGTTGCACCAAAAAATACAGAAAAAAACACTCAAAGATAAACAAAATACTACTGTAGTATTGATATTTTTGTTCATTTTGTCATTTCCATGTTTGAAAATGCTTAATTCAGGCCAAAAAAGTTTTTAAATATGCTTTAAAAATAATTTAAAATCTGCTAAAAAATGGTTTTCATTAGTAATCCGTTCCAAAAGGTCTGCTGAAATCCAAGGCATTTTTTTTTTAACATAAGCATTCATGTAAATATGTTCCAGAAAAAATTATTACAAAACAAAACATTTTATAGAGAATAATTATTCAGTAGTTTTACATGCAGAAAGCATATATCCAACATCACTTTGCTAGGCACATCATAGCAAACATGACCGATCACTAAAATTACACAAAAAGGAAAAATGATTCGATTATAAAATGTATGTGGATATTATATAGTAGATTGTTGCAGTCCTTTATTTCCCCAAGTTGCCAAGCATCACCTGATTTTTCTTTCACGGCAGTGTTGTTGAGGGCAAAAGAGATTATTCCCAGCAAATTCTGCCTCGCAACAATGGATAACAAAGAAAGCATATTTTTTCAATCCTGTTTATATGATATGATAAATAAATAGTATATTGTAGTAAGGGTGTGAATCTTTGGGTGCCTAACGAGTAAATCCTATTCTGATTCATGGGGTGACGATTCGATTCAGAATTGATTGTCAATTCAACATGATTCCAGACTCAAAACAATTCCCTCAATTGCACTATTATTTCAGTGGTTCTCAAAACAATGCATTTTTTAATTATTTTATGGATTTTTCTATTTGCACAAAATTGCACCCCGATATTGGAGTATAGTAGTAATGTGGATAATCCCACTGGCTTTCCCTATGCATTCTCTGCTTCATGAGGCAGTGGACCCTTCTTCCCCATACAACTACAAATAGTGAGCATGTCTGGTAATGGCAATTGTTTGTGGGGTTTGGGGCAGAAATGATAGGGTCCCATGATTTCCACTCAGCAACAAGTGACAAGTGAGTCCTCTGCTCTAAACTGCAATAACACAAAGGGCATGATTGATCTGCAAAAAAAGATAGTGCCCCATGAAATCAGCTGATCTACACTATATTGCCACAAGTATTTGGCCACCCATCCAAATGATCAGAATCAGGTGTCCTAATCATAATCATAAAATCAAGCACTTAGGCATGGAGACTGTTTCTACAAACATTTGTGAAAGAATGGGCCGCTTTCAAGAGCTCAGTGATTTCCAGCGTGCAACAAATCCAGTCGTGAAATTTCCTCGCTTCTAAATATTCCAAAGTCAACTTTCGGCTTTATTATAAGAAAATGGAAGAGTTTGGGCACAACAGCAAGTCAGCCATGAAGTGGTAGGCCGCGTAAACTGACAGAGAGGGGTCAGTGGATGCTGAAGCGCATAGTGCAAAGAGGTCGCCGACTTTCAGTACAGTCATTTGCTACAGAGCTCAAAACTTCATGTGACCTTCCAATTAGCCCACATACAGTACGCAGAGAGCTTCATGGAATGGGTTTCCATGGCCGAGCAGCTGCATCTAAGCCATACATCACCAAGTCCAATGCAAAGCGTCAGATGCAGTGGTGTAAAGCACGTCGCCACTGGACTCTAGAGCAGTGGAGATGCCTTCTCTGGACTGATTAATCACGTTTTTCCGTCTGGCAATCTGATGGACGAGGCTGGGTTTGGAGGTTGCCAGGAGAACGGTACATTCTGCATTGTGCCGAGTGTGACATTTTGGTGGAGGACGAATTATGGTGTGTGGGTTGTTTTTCAGGAGTTGGGCTTGGTCCCTTAGTTCCAGTGAAAATAACTTTGAATGCTCCAGGATACCAAAACATTTTGGACAATTCCATGCTCCCAACCTTTTGGGAACAGTTAGTAACGGGCCCCTTCCTCTTCCAACACGACTGTGCACCAGTGCACAAAGCAAGGTCCACAAAGACATGGATGACAGAGTCTGGTGTGGATAAACTTGACTGTCCTGACCTGAACCCCATAGAACACCTTTGAGATCAATTAGAACGGAGACTGAGAGCCAGGCCTTCTCGACCAACATCAGTGTGTGACCTCACCAATGCGCTTTTGGAAGAATGGTGGAAAATTCCTATAAACACACTCCACAACGTTGTGGGCAGCCTTCCCAGAATAGTTGAAGCTGTGATAGCTGCAAAAGGTGGACTGACATCATATTGAACCCTATGGGTTAGGAATGGGATGGCACTTTAAGTTCATATGTGAGTCAATGTGTAGTATAGTATAGAATAGTCTTGTATAATATGGTTAACAGAGAGAAGGGATTCAATTGCGCAACAATATAGATAATCCTGCCCATCGATTGTGTATGTATAGATGGTGGTCAATGGTTGTACAAATGTGTTGACAAAGTGTTCAATTGTAAATATCTCCACAGCCTTTACGTGGCGGGCAGGAAGAAGCCAATCTGTGCTCATCCCAAAGTGAGGATTCATCTGAAGCAAGTTCGGCGGCAGATAATGCAAATGAAGCTGAGGAAGATCGCTGAAATGCAGTGATGTTATTTTGCTCTCATCCATGGTGGAAAATAACCAACCTTGGCGTCTGATAATGAACCCATTGTAACTGATTAGTTACATTCCTGTTCTTAACTGCTCCCACTGATACTGCCCGGGGCTTGAAACGCTTTTGGCTCAAATGTTACCTTTTTTTTTTTTTTTTTTTTAAACCTTGCCAAACGCACTGTTTTGATCTTAGGGATTCAAATAAAGAGGTGTTATTTCAAGTATAAGCGCCTGTCTGATTTAGTATCTTTCAAGACTAAAAACAAAACAAAGACCACACCATTGAAAGGCTTTTGCAAAGGCAGAATTTATAAAAGCAGCTGTACCTAGTAATTAAATTATCACTAATTAACCACAAATGTAACAAACATTTGTTAGGTAGGTGCAACCGTACAACCTAAATATTTAGCATTTGTTCCTGTATCCACTACTATACAGTAAAAACCAGTGGTGGGCCGTGCGTTTCCCACCTAGGCCTTCAGTTGTCATGTCTGTGATCATGTTTTGTTTTGTTATGTTTTGCTTGGTTTTTGGACACTTTTTAGTTCCTGTTTTCACTCCCTTGCTTTGTCACCATAGCAACCATTAGTTTCACCTGGTTCACATCCTCATGTCACGCACCTGTCTCACGTTTTCACATTTTGAGTCACGCACCTGCTGTCACTAATCATGTCACTATATTTTAAGCTTCCAGTTGCCAGGCTGTCTTTCTGGCGACATCACTCTTCTTCATGCCATGTTTACGGTTTCATGCTTAGTTCACGCTGCTTGTTTCGTAGTCCATGCTGCCCTGGTCACGTCATCCCAAGTAAGTTTTGTTTTTTAATAGCACAGTTAGTGTTTTTGTTTCATGTTCTTAGTTAATTGCCTTTGTGCTAGTCTTTTGTTTCATTAGTCAAGTTTGTTCTCCGCCATTGTGCGCGCCTTTTGTTTGCTTCTTTTTTTAGTTATAGTGTTAAAATAAAATATGTACTTACATTCACGCTTTGCCCGTGCCAACTTTCCTTTGCATTCCGGGAAAACACAACACCCCAAGATCCACGTATTGACATCAGTGATGTCCGACTTCAATGATTTCCTCTCAAAATACCAGAATTAATGTCACCACATAACCATGGCTGGAGAAGTACTGTACAGGAACACATTTACGCACTACTGCGCATTGAATCACATCAACAGTGTACTAAACGGGTTATTTTCTGGCTCATTTAAAAATCAATTAACCCACATCAGCAATTAAAACATATCTTATGTGGTACTGTCAACATTAAAATTGCACAAAACATATTAAACGTGAAAAAATAAAGAAGTAAAATATTTGAACTCACAATTTGCAGAACCCATTCCACGCCGTATAAGCCCTCGTAGTCGGTTGATTCGAGTGAAAATGGCGGGCATTTCCCCATTTCATCGCCGACATCGTCTCACAAGATGTAGTTTCTCTTTAAATATCATTCTTGAAAATGGCCTTGCAAATATATATCTGCCACCTAATCAACGTTTTGTTCTCCTTCGTTGTGGGTCAACACTTCCTGCTTCCTGCTAAATTGAAACTAGTGATTGGATACTCACTTTGGAATGACAAGTGAGTATCCAGTCACAGTCTCGTTAACATCAGGCTACCTAGATAGGCTACTGTCAACAATTTGTGATCTGATTGGCTATTGCAACTGTCTCTCAACTTTATGTGTTCTCAAATTCATCCGCTTACGGTCCCGGTGAGTATCCAATCACAGGACACGTAAACGTCACGTTCAACATGAGGCAAGCTAGAAGGCCCTACTGACAACAACTCGTGATCTGATTGGCTATCGCAACTGTCTATCAACTGTATGTGTCCGTTGACTTACAGTGCATGGACGCCCGCATTGCTGATTCTGAAGGCCCCGGGCAGATTTGGTACAGCATGGCAACATAAGCTAGCTGAATTCTGATTGGATAAAAACTCTAACCTAAAAACAACAGCACTGGAAGGAGCATAATATGACATGAAGATAATATGAATACTTTTAGATATTTAGGGAAAGTTAATTAAAAATGACTTTTATCTTTAATTATGATCATCATTTCTGGTTATGTTAGGCCAGCAGAGAAGGCCTTGCTGGCTCTGATGACACACCGCTTGTAAAAACATGTCAGAGCGGGACACTCAGTTATTGGCACTGATGGCTGTGTAACTCAAGTTGTAAAAAAAATTTATTATCAATCAATCAATCAATGTTTATTTATATAGCCCTAAATCACAAGTGTCTCAAAGGGCTGTACAAGCCACAACGACATCCTCGGTACAGAGCCCACATACGGGCAAGGAAAAACTCACCCCAGTGGGACGTCGGCGAATGACTATGAGAAACCTTGGAGAGGACCGCATATGTGGGTAACCCCCCCCCCCTCTAGGGGGGGGGGGGTTTTACAAAAAATAAGCAAGCAACATCATGTTTTAAGAGCTTGGAAATTATGTTAAAAGAAAATTAAATCTTGTTTAAAAAAATAAGCAAGAAACATCATGTTTTAAATTCCAGGAAATGAGGAACGACCATATTAAGAGAACCATGGCTCCATTTGGTTAAATGAAACAGTTCCCTCTGGTGGCAGATTAGGAACAAGATAAGTGTTTTGCAGAAAAATACAATCATATTTTTGGGCCTTTTAAAGGCAGTATCTATCTAATAACACAAGTATTATTGTGCTTGTATTTGTACTGCTGATGCGGGGGTCAGCAACCCGCGGCTCTAGAGCCGCATAGCGCCACCCTAGAGGCTCCCTGGACCTCTTTCAGAGATGTGTGAAAATGGAAAAAGATGAAGAAAAAAATATATTATTTGTTTTAATATATTTTCTGTAGGAGAACAAACATGACACAAACCTTCCTAATTGTTAGAAATCCCACTGTTTATGTTATACATGCTTCACTGATGAGAGTGTTTGGCGAGCGCCGTTTTGTCCTACTAGTTTCAGCGATCCTTGAACTCATCGTAGTTTGTACAACTTTCTCCGATGCTGCCACAGAAAGACGTGTTTTATGCCACTCCTTCTTTGTCTCATTTTGTCCACCAAACATTTTATGCTGTGTGTGATTGCACAAAGGTGAGCTTTGTTGATTTTATTGATATACTGGAGTGCCTATCAGGCATATTTGGTCAATCCATGACTGCAAGCTAATCGATGCTAACATGCTATTTAGGCTAGCTGTATGTACATATGGCATCATTATGCCTCGTTTGTAGGTATATTTGAGCTCATTTAATTGCCTTTACTTATGTCCTCTGTGTATTGAATTTATATCTGCATGCCTCATGACACATATTATCTGTATGTAATATTGGCTGTATTTCTCATAGTTGTTTGTGTGCCATGTTGTTCCAGACCACAACAAACTTTACCCAGCTTGCAAAGATTGTAATGAATCCATTATAAGAAGACAGCCTGCCGTTTCCTTAAATTTGGACACACACATCCATACTTTTGGCCATTCTGAGCCAGTAATTTCCAGAAGTTATCCCATCCTGTCAGAAACCTCCATTTTACTAATGATTTCCAATGTAGCAAAAATGTGCAGAATAAAAATTTAAATACAACATTTCTGTCAACGAAGATTTGTGTCAGCCTTTGATAGTAGGCTAATATAGACTTACTTCATGTGTTGCCTTCATTATAACACTTATATAAGGCTTTAAATTTTTTGCAGATTATATCTTTTGTATTTTTGGTCCAATAATGCTCTTTCAAAAATGTGGGTTGCCTTACCCTGTGCTAATGTGCTAAAGCATTTAAGTCCCATCTCATACTTGCCAACCCTCCCGATTTTCCCGGGAGACTCCCGAATTTCAGTGCCCCTCCCGAAAATCTCCCGGGGCATCCATTCTCCCGAATTTCTCCCGATTTCCACCCGGACAACAATATTGGGGGCGTACCTTAAAGGCACTGCCTCTACAACCTGTCGACACGTCCGCTTGTCCTCCATACAAGCAGCGTGCCTGCACAGTCACATTATATATGCGGCTTTTACACACACTTTAGTGAATGCAAGGCATACTTGGTCAACAGCCATACAGGTCACACTGAGGGTGACCGTATAAACAACTTTAACACTGTTACAAATATGCGCCACACTGTGAACCCACACCAAACAAGAATGACAAACACATTTCGGGAGAACATCCGCACCGCAACACAACATAAACACAACAGAACAAATACCCAGAACCCCTTGCAGCACTTACTCTTCCGGGACGCTACAATATACACCCCCCGCTACCACCAAACCCCCCCATCTCCCGAATTCGGAGGTCTCAAGGTTGGCAAGTATGTCCCATCTTAAAACTCATTTATATACTCTAGCTTTTAAATAGACCCCCCTTTTAGACCAGTTGATCTGCCGTCTCTTTTCTGCTCACGAAGGAGGGGGGGGGGGTTGCACAGATTAGGTGACCACAGATGACCCGCTAGCTGTTCAAAGTCGGGACCCGGGGTGGACCACTCATCTGTGCATCAGTTGGGGACGTTTCTGCGCTGCTGACCTGTCTCCACTCAAGACGATCTCTTGCTGGCCCCACTATGGACTGGACTCTCACACTATTACAGTAACTAGATCCACTCGACGTCCATTGCACCGGTCGCCCAGGGGGATGCGGGGGGTCCCCACATCTGCGGTCCCCTTCCAAGGTTTCTCATTGTATCCCGTTGGGTTGAGTTTTTCCTTGCCCTGATGTGTGATCTGAGCCGATGATGCCGTTGTGGCTTGTGCAGCCCTTTGAGACACTCGTGATTTAGGGCTATATAAATAAACTTTGATTGATTGATAATGTATTAAATAGGGATGTCCGATAATATTGGGCTGCCGATATTATCGGCCGATAAATGCTTTAAAATGTAATATTGGAAATGATCGGTATCGGTTTCATAATTATCGGTAATTAAAAGGGAAGTAAAATGTATGACGTTTTAAAACGCCGCTGTGTACATGGACGTAGGGAGAGGTACAGAGTGCCAATAAACCTTAAAGGCACTTCCTTTGCGTTCGTGCCGTCCGAGTCACATAATATCTACCGGCTGTTCTCACCACGAATTAATGCAATGCATACTTGGTCAACAGCCATACAGGTCACACTGAGGATGACCGTATAAACAACTTTAACACTGTTACAAATATGCGCCACACTGTGAACCCACACCAAACAAGAATGACAAACACATTTCGGAAGAACATCAGCACCGTGGCACAACATAAACATGACAGAACAAATACCCAGAATCCCTTGCAGTACTAACTCTTCCAGGACGCTACAATATAAACCCCCCGCTACCCCCTACCCCCACCCACCCCAACCCCGCCCACCTCAACCTCCTCATAGTCTCTCTCAGGGAGAGCATGTCCCAAATTCCAAGCTGCTGTTTGGATAGATAGATAGATAGATAGATAGATAGTACTTTATTGATTCCTTCAGGAGAGTTCCCTCAGGAAAATTAAAATTCCAGCAGCAGTGTACAGAATTGAGATCGAATTTAAAAAGTAAAAAATAAATAATGGGGGTATAAATGGAAACAGAATACAAAAATATTACAATAAGAATAAAAATAAAAAGCAACAATGAGAATAAAAATATAACAGTAAAATAAGAATATAACAAGAGAAACTAGGCAGTAGTGACCATGTTATGAAAAAGTATTGCACTGTTATTGTTTTTAGGCATGTTAAAAAAAAACAATGCACTTTGTGACTTCAATAATAAATATGGCAGTGCCATGTTGGCATTTTTTTTCCTTAACTTGAGTTGATTTATTTTGTAAAACCTTGTTACATTGTTTAATGCACCCAGCGGGGCATCACAACAAAATTACGCATAATAATGTGTTAATATCCACGACTGTATATAACGGTTTCGGTTGATATCGGTATCGGCAATTAAGAGTTGGACAATATCGGAATATCGGATATCGGTAAAAAAAAAAAAAAAAAAAGCCATTATCGGACATCTCTCGTATGAAATCTCACTAAATTGTGCGAGTGTATCTCAAGAAAATGATCAATGTGTACATTTGTACCTTTATGTTGTACTATTACCACCCTAAACCTAATGGTAGATCATAAAGTATTTTTTATCAATACACAGTAATATAGTACGCTTTTATGTATGTTTCCGTTGTCTTCCTTAAGGGACGTTGGCCCCGCCCACCTTATCCCAACATCTGGGACCCGGAAGTGGCCGAGACTTCCCTCGAGTGGAGTCCAGCCAGTTTGGCTGAGGAGTGACAACTATGGAGGCGTCGTCCCAAAAACAAGAAGAAGGCAAAAAAGAGCAACACTCGGCCTTTGTCAAGCTGACCTCCGCTCTTTTTTACGCCGCGAGTTCGCTTCTCATCACAGTGGTAAACAAAAGTGTTCTGACGAGCTTCAGGTAGGCGGCGCTGTGGCGGCTACAATAAAGGAAATGTGTCTGCTGTAAGGAATACAAATCAAAGTATTTCTCTTTAAAGTTGTCGTTTATTTCACAGGTTTCCGTCCTATATGTGCCTAGGGGTGGGCCAGGTGAGTCAGTCAGGTGCGCTTTGTTCTATCAAAGTATGACAACTCTATCTACTTTTTTTATCTTTGCAGATGCTCACCACCCTTGCTGTTCTCCAAGTGGCAAAAATGAGCAAAAAGGTGCACTTTCAAGATTTTGACAGTGGCATTTTCTGGAAAGTAAGTATTTCTGAATTGATTCAAATCTGCTTTTTGGTGATAAGAGTCGCACCAACTACTCATTCAATCCAATCCACTCTTATTTATTTATATAACAAAAATGTTGCCAAAGTGCTGCACAAAAATATTAAAAATAAGATGCAAATACAATCCGTAGCTCCAACAATGACTGAATAAAAACAAATGAATAAATATAAAAATAAATAAGATTAAAAACGATTTTAAAACCTCTAAAGGCCTTAGTGGCCACATGCGTGGACAGCACCTTTTAGCTCTGATTTCCAAAATTGTGTACACTACTGCAGTGGTCCCCAACCAGCGGGCCATGGCCCGGTACCGGTCCGTGGATCAATTGGTACCTGGCTGCACAAGAAAAGAAAAAAATATATATATATTTATAATTTTATTTTTTTTAATTAAATCAACATAAAAAATTAGTGCACCAACCCAAAAAAAAACTCCCTCCCCCATTTACACTCATTCACACAAAAGGGTTGTTTCTTTCTGTTATTAATATTTCTGGTTCCTACATTATATATCAATATAGATCAGTGGTTCTTAACCTTGTTGGAGGTACCGAACCCCACCAGTTTCATATGCGCATTCACCAAACCCTTCTTTAGTGATAAATAAATTTAAAAAATGTCTAATTCACGACAAAGTTACATGTTTTTTTTACTGGTGCACAAAATGAACTGTGCAAGAACAAAACCAACACAGTGCATGAACTCACAACAAATTACACACCTGCAAATCAGATGGAAAATTAGAGGGAACATTGTTTGGGGGTATCCATAGTACGCCGATAGGGAGAAGTTTTTATTTACAAGATGAGTCGGGTGTGTCTTGACCTCCGCGGCGGAGGCTCCACCGAACCCCTGGGTTCGATTGAACCCAGGTTAAGAACCACTGATATAGATCAATACAGTCTGCAGGGATATAGTCCGTAAGCACACATGATTGTATTTTTTTATGACAAAAAAACAAAAAACATACCCATCCCCCGCCGTGGGACAAATTTTCAAGCGTTGACCGGTCCGCAGTTACAAAAAGGTTGGAGACCACTGCACTACTGAATTGGGGTCTTATGGCCCTTAGGTGGACACTTATACTGCCATCTGGTTGTGTCAGAAGAGTATAACATACAATGGAATTTGGGGGAAAAAAGTATAACAATTAGCATGTCACTAAACATTAAGTACACGTTTGTTACTTATGGACTAAGTACATCATATAAAAAGATGATTCTTAGTTTTTTATTCAAATTAGGGTCCATCCATTTTCTACCGCTTGTCCCTTTCGGGGTCGCGGGGGGTGCTGGAGCCTATCTCCGCTGCATTCGGGCGGAAGGCGGGGTACACCCTGGACAAGTCGCCACCTCCTCGCAGGGCCAACACAGATAGACAGACAACATTCACACTCACATTCACACACTAGGGCCAATTTAGTGTTGCCAATCAACCTATACCCAGGTGCATGTCTTTGGAGGTGGGAGGAAGCCGGAGTACCCGGAGGGAACCCACGCAGTCACGGGGAGAACATGCAAACTCCACACAGAAAGACCCCGGGCCCGGGGATCGAACCCATGTTACAGCCATATTCCAAAATGGAATAAATTAATTTTTATCCTCAAAATTCTACACACAATAACCCATAATGACAATGTGAAAACGTTTTGTACCTCTCGTTCAAATTTTTTTTTAAATATATTTAAAGAAATGCATGAAACATTTGGCTATATTTCGTCATTGTAACATTTTGTCAAAACTAGTCTTAATATACCTGTTAATTTACTGTTAATATCTGGTTACTTTTTGTTGTAACAAGATTATATCTACTAATTTCTAAAAATGTAATACGCACTTATTCTTCTGTTTTACCTCTTATCATTTGGAAATGTATGCAGGCTGACACCTTCTTTAGTTGTATTGCTACCACCTGCAACAATGCATCTGAAAGACATATTTCATCATTCCTTCAAGTACCGCGGGAAGATTAGGGTCCAATAAGCCCAAATAGCAAAGAGAAATAAAAAAAGCATGTAAACAAACAGCTTGGGCCTTAGGGTAAAACCAATTAAACCAATAAATAGAAATATAAAAAATGTAAAAACACAGAGGACCACACAACTCATGTAGTGTTAAAAGCCAAATAAAAGTGGGTCTTAAGACGAGACTTAAAACACTCTAGTACAAGCGTCCGTCTCTATCTACCCTTTGTCCCTCTACTTTATGGGTGTCCAAAGTACGGCCCAGGGGCCAATTGCTGCTCGCAGCTTATCTTTTTATTGGCCTGTGACACCATTCTAGCAGTGGTGTGCTGTCAGGGCCAGCAAGGCCTTCTCTGCTGGCCAAACATAACCAAATATCATGATCATAATTAAAGATAAAAGTATTTTTTTATTTACTTTCCCTAAATATCTAAAAGTATTCATATTCTCTTCATGTCATATTATGCTCCTTCCAGCGCTGTTGTCTTTAGGTTTAGAGTTTTTATCCAATCAGAATTTAGCTGGCTTATGTTGCCATGCTGTACGAAATCTGCCCAAAGCCTTCAGAATCAACAATGCTGGCATCTATGCACCCCAAAGTGAACGGGGACATACAGTTGACAGACAGTTGCGATAGCCAATCAGATCACAAGTTGTTGTCAGTAAGGCCTTCCAGATGGCCTAAGGCAGATATATATTGTGATGTTATGAGCTAGGTAACATAAGATCTCCATTACCCAGCATGCCACAGTAGTGAAGAGCATGCACACTCGCAGCGTTTAGCCATGTCGGCAGCGGGATGTTTTTGATGAGCACATTGTGGAGTAAACTTTTAAGAACTCAGCCAACACGCCTCGTCTGCATCTTTTATGATTAGACAAGACAACACATATATTTGCGAGGCCATTTTCGAGAAGGATATTTAAAGAGAAACTACATCTTGTGAGACGATGTCTGCCAACCCCGGAAGCTCGAATGGGTTGTACAGATTGTGAGTTCAGATATTTTATTTCTTAATTTTTTCTCGTTTAATATGTTTTTTGCAATTTAAATTTTGACAGTACCACATAAGATATGTTTTAATTGCTGATGCGGGTTTATTGATTTTTAAATGCGCCAGAAAATAACCCGTTATGTACACTGTTGGTGGTGATTCAATGCCCAGTAGTGCGTAAATGTGTTTCTGTATAGTATTTCTCCAGCAATGGTCATGTGGTGACATAAATGATGGTATTTTGAGAGGTAACCATTGAAGTCGGCCCGCCACTGCATTCTACAGATTAAACAAACATGTCCCAAATTAGAACAATACAAACAAACTAATGAGTTCAATTTTCCTCAAAAATGTGACCTGACAACTAAAATGACCAGATGACAAATGACCAAATGGCTGGTCTCTCTGTGTATGGTTGTTGATGATATCCTTGTGTCCAGTCACGAGGAACAAACTGTACACATTTCTTGTAAATATGGAAAAAAAAAATGTAGTTTGCAAAAGTCATCAAAAAGAGGACCTTTTCCACCAAAAGTTCAGGAACTTGTGATTCTTGGAACCTCTCGTCGTCCTCTCAGTAAATGATGAGGTTCAGGTGATTCCTTGTGGTCCATTTCAGCTGTAAATAATAATATACAAATAATAAATGTCAGTGTTTATCTCACGCCGACAACGTGAACACATCGAATTTAGCGTTAGCTTGGGGTTTAGGCTAATAAATACACAAATGGAGTGTCACTGACTACTCTTACAACATGTAATAAAATAAATAATTAGTATTTGATGTTATTTACCTTTGTTCCACTCGTGTGCTGCCTCCTTTTTTCACATTGCTCCAACAAAGTCAGAGTAGTAAGCAGCTGAGGTTGTTGCTTTGATTCAGGCTTTGTTAAAAGAGGCTGTCCACTTCTCATTGTTTGTTTTATTTCATTAATTTAAGGTCGAACAAAAAACAATCAACATAACATTTAAAATAAATAATGAACAAAACGGCGCAGAAAGAAGTAAAACTTATAATAATATCTGCCCCCTATTTATACAGTTACACCATTTGTTGTTCAACTCAGAAGACCAGCTATATCTATATTCATAACATACATATTTCGTAATATAACACAAAATAACTAAGCATGGAAACAATTATTTACTCCAAGTCAAAGCTTCTCACCCTCATGATTTTTACATTATTTTGAATACAGTAGGACATTTAGATGGTTATATTTATTTCTCTGTCAAGATTGTTCCATAAAATAACACCTCAGATTGATATACTTTTTCCTTCATCCCTGTTTCTAAATCTCGATTTAGTAAAGAACTCAGTTCCTTTTAGATTATAATTGCTTTCTCTTAACAAATCTGTTTTGAATGTTGTTTGTAAGAATTTGTGTATGTGCTTTGTACATAATTTTCAGGATGATGTACTCTACCAATTCATGAAATGTCAATGTTTAACTGTTTGAATATTCGGTTTGTGGGTTCCCTGTATGCATTTTTAGTAAAAATTCTTACGGCTCTTTTCTGCAGAAGGAAGATTGGATTTAAATATGTTTTACAGGCACTACCACACACTTCTACACAGTATGTCAGATATGGAACAATCAGTGAATTATACTAAACATACAATGCTTTACTGAAAGTCCTTTACTTTTGTGTAAAATATACATAGTTTTAGATACTTTAACCTTTGTATCATTAATATGTGATTTCCATTACACATTTTCATCAATTGTAACACCCCAAAACCTGATCTCCTTTGTTCTTTGGGAATCTCAACTCCTTCGACATAATGAGGCATACAAACATTTCCTATTACTACAAAAAAATCATAAATTCATATTTGCTGGTATTCAAGGATAATCTATTTACATCAAACCTTCTTTTTAATTTTGATAAATTCGTTTTCAACCACCTTAATATTTTGTCCTGAATAAAATAGGGTTGTGTCGACTCGTCCACAAATAAAATACACTTAAACAGTTTGGAAACCATGGTAGTATTGACAAACATGAGAAACAGTATTATTCCAAGGACCTATCCTTGTGGTAGTCCACAACTGATATTATGTAAGGCACACTTCCAATTGTTAACTTCCACAAACTGTTTTCTGTCCTTCGGGTAACTTTTAACCCACTCATGAGCCACTCCTCCTATTCCATATTTATACAATTTGTCTAATAATATTTCATGATCAAGCGTATCAAACGCTTTTTGCAGGTCTACAAAAATATTTACTAAGAATAGTTTTTTATCTATTGCAGTTGAAATTTCTTCTGCCAAATTGCTGTTGCAGTTGAGTTATTGGGATGCAACCCATATTGACTATTGCTTAGAATATTATATTTATTAATAAATGTATTTAACCTAACAACAAACAATTTCTCAAAGATTTTTGATAACTGTGGAAGCAGTGATATTGGTCTGTAATTGGAGAACTCATGCTTGTTTTCACATTTTCCTTCTCGTATGTTCGCGTATCTAAATGAAGTTAGTAAAAATAATAAACAACATTTAACTGCATATAGTTTACAGACTACAGCTGAGTAAAAACACTGCAAGATAGTTCCACTGGTCAGTGTTCCTCAGCACAAAAATGCCCCACAAAAGTTGCTACAAGTCAAAAGCTCCTTCCGTTCTTCCTTCTCTTTGTTGTCAAGTTTGTTGTAATACAATTACACAAGAAATAAACAAGTCATCTTGCATACTGTAAATGACGATCGTGTGTTTCAAAATAAGTTTAAGTATAGCCCCAACAGTGTCCAACCAAACAGCAATCGAGAGTACAGCCAGCCCCCGAAAAGGTTCCGGGTTGCTTCGAAAAGTCTCACCTAGCTAGGAGGAACTGCGAAAGGTTCCTGAAGAACTAAAATTACCCAGGTAGATTTTGGTGGGAACACAGTGGGTAAATGGGAAAGTTCCTGAAAATGTTATTGCCGTGGAAAAGGGCCTACGGTTTTATTTGGCGAAATGTTAATATTGTTCATCAAGATTGATAATAAGTAGAGATGTCCGATAATATCGGACTGACAATATTATCGGCCGATAAATGCTTTAAAATGTAATATCGGAAATTATCGGTATCGGTTTCAAAAGGTAAAATTTATGACTTTTTAAAACGCCGCTGTACGGAGTGGTAAATGGACGTAGGGAGAAGTACAGAGCGCCAATAAACCTTAAAGGCACTGCATTTTCGCGCCGGCCCAATCATATAATATCTACGGATTTTCACACACAAGTGAATGCAACGCATACTTGGTCAACAGCCATACAGGTCACACTGAGGGTGAAGGTATAAACAACTTTAACACTGTTACAAATATGCGCCACACTGTGAACCCACACCAAACAAGAATGACAAACACATTTCGGGAAAACATCTGCACCGTAACACTACATAAACACAACAGAACAAATACCCAGAACCCCTTGCAGCACTAACTCTTCCGGGACGCTACAATATACACCCGCCGCTATCCACTCAACCCCCCCCCAACACCACCTCAAACCCGCCCACCTCAACCTCCTCATGCTCTCTCAGGGAGGGCATGTCCCAAATTCCAAGCTGCTGTTTTGAGGCATGTTAAAAAAAAATTATGCACTTTGTGACTTCAATAATAAATATGGTAGTGCCATGTTGGCATTTTTTTCCATAACTTGAGTTGATTTATTTTGGAAAACCTTGTACATTGTTTAATGCATCCAGCGGGGCATTACAACAAAATTAGGCATAATAATGTGTTAATTCCCCGACTGTATACACTACCGTTCAAAAGTTTGGGGTCACATTGAAATGTCCTTATTTTTGAAGGAAAAGCACTGTACTTTTCAATGAAGATAACTTTAAACTAGTCTTAACTTTAAAGAAATACACTCTATACATTGCTAATGTGGTAAATGACTATTCTAGCTTCAAATGTCTGGTTTTTGGTGCAATATCTACATAGGTGTATAGAGGCCCATTTCCAGAAACTATCACTCCAGTGTTCTAATGGTACAATGTGTTTGCTCATTGGCTCAGAAGGCTAATTGATGATTAGAAAACCCTTGTGCAATCATGTTCACACATCTGAAAACAGTTTAGCTCGTTACAGAAGCTACAAAACTGACCTTCCTTTGAGCAGATTGAGTTTCTGGAGCATCACATTTGTGGGGTCAATTAAACGCTCAAAATAGCCAGAAAAAGAGAACTTTCATCTGAAACTCGACAGTCTATTCTTGTTCTTAGAAATTAAGGCTATTCCACAAAATTGTTTGGGTGACCCCAAACTTTTGAACGGTAGTGTATATCAGTATTGGTTGATATCGGAATCGGTAATTAAGAGTTGGACAATATCGGAATATCGGATATCGGCAAAAAAAACATTATCGGACATCTCTAATAATATGAATTTAAATATCGCAAGGGGTTAGATAAGATATTAACACAAACTAACTTATGTTGTGAATTGGTACTACATTTTTAATTTCCGATTAATAAAGTATTTCTGTTTCTGATTCTGATACAATAAATAAAACTTGACTTTATATATTTTCTCACAAAAGAACAAATAGCCTATGAGTATAATGTGATCTTTTGGTAGAACATCACATCTAAAATACAGCCGGCAAACAGAGCAAAGTACAGTAGATAATCAAAATGTATTTATTTTTTTCCTTGCGTTCATTACATTACCAGTTTTTCCACAGCCACTTGTTGCCAGGCACAATAGAAATTTTTAAAATAAAAATTCTCACTATATTACTTTTTACAAGTAACTGCCATTCACAGGAGACTATGAACAGGGAAACCTGTGAAGTACAGGATCATCCACGTCAACTTGAATTGATACTGTTTACTATCATATACTGTAAACTGTACTGACATAAAACCAATCTTCTTTGTCACAAAGTCAAGTTAAATACACGATTCATGCTGACTATGCTATTTCCTTGGTAACATGGAGAAGCGGACACCACTAAATAAATAAAGTACAGGGAGAGCTGGCACGAACAAGAGTATCTACTCTTTGCTATGAAATATTTGTTCTTTGTCATTCATGCCATCTTGTTGCTAGGCATAATTCATAGAGTTGCACAATCATGTTTTTGTGTAACCAGAATAACAAGAAAGGTTAGCACATTATTTCAGCAATTGAATACTATCTTATAATTATTATGTATTTATTTATAATAATATTACCGGTATGTATTTATAATTATATTTATTTTTGGCAGGTTTTCCCTCTTCCTTTGCTGTACATGGGGAATCACATCACAGGACTGGCCAGCACCAAAAAGCTCAGGTTTAGACATGAATGTGATATGATTCCATATGTTATTATTTGTTATTTTTAATCATTCTGTTTTCAACGGCTTCACAGCTTACCCATGTTTACAGTCTTGCGGAAATTCACCATACTGATCACAATGACCATGGAAGTGTACTTATTAAGGTTGGTTTATCTTCTCTACTGTATTTTCTAGATACTATACCTCAATACGTTGATATACGCAAAAAATACAACAAACCAAATACGTCGTCATGGTCTTACAGCCATGCCACAAGTGCAAAGATTTTACAGTACAGCTCACATAATTTTAATTAACTTCCAGCTTATACCGTATAAAAATGCTTCGAATATACCTTGTGGGTTGTTAAACTTAATCTTGACTTGTCATAATCGTCTTACACTCTCTGCAGTCAAAGAGAGTACATGTCTAGTGTTTGTAATGTTTTTTAGATTGTTACCATACATATTTTTCAGAAAAACATTTCCCAGAAGACTTGTGTACAGCGTTGTGACCATCGTCTTTGGTGCCGTCATTGCTGCTAGGTACGGTTTCAACTTTTTGAAATGGCAAAACGTTTCCGGAACGACTAATTTTTTTTTCCTAATAGTTCGGATCTAGCCTTCGATGTGGAAGCTTACGCCTTCATCTTGCTTAATGATGTCTTCACTGCAGCCAGCAATGTTTACACCAAGATGAGAATTGGCACAGAGGTGACCAAATAGCCATTAATCGTTGACTAGCTGATTGTATAACTGTGTGCACTTGTGTCATGTTTAATGATTGTGGTAGCTTTAGTTTGTGTACCCAGGATCACTCTTCTTTTTTTCTTTTTTAAGGGCCTTGGGAAATATGGCGTCTTGTTTTACAATGCACTCATTATTGTGGTGCCCACACTCTTGGCAAGTGCATTCACTGGAGACTTACATCAGGTAGCCATCTTGGTGTAAGATGTTTCCCATATCTACAAAAACTCTGTCACACACACACACACACACACTAACTTCTTCATGTGTTTTGACATGCAGGCGGTCACATTTGAAGACTGGGTTGACGCCACCTTTGTTTTCTGCTTCCTGCTATCCTGCATCATGGGGTATGTAATAAGTAATGTATAACATCCCACAAAAGTAAGTACACTCTTTCCATTTTGGCAACCCGTATATCTTCTCAAAGTACAGTAACCACAGAAATGGAACTTGGATATACTTTAAAGTAGTCAGTTTACTTGACCACTCCCATCACCATCAGCTTCCTCAGCAAGGTACTTTGAGGTGTGTTTGGGCTCGTTAAATTGCCATGCGTCCCAGTCACTAGTAATAGAATGTCACAGTTTCCTCTTAACAAACCGCAGCTCCCCAGTGCTGGCAACACTCATGCAGCCCCAGACCACGGCACTACTACAATACGGGGCAGCAGACAACGCACAATTATCTTGCTACTCACTTGTATTGGCAGCTATTGAGACAATGATGTCTGTGTTTTTGACTCATTTTTAGTGTATAGTAAATCCATATTGTAATACCAGCTGTACACTGACTACTCTTAAATACATCCACATTCAACTTCTATCTCTTCCTTGTGGTCTGCATAACATGTAATGGTGGGGCTTTGGTCCAAATTGTGCATACATTGTGCATTACAGACAATCTTCAAGACACTCATTTTTCAAAATGAGTCATTTTGTGGGATGTCTTTTTTACTTGCAAGAGACCCACTCTACTCCTCGCCCCTCTTCAGTTATCTTAGTTATCTGAGATAATGTATATCATTAATACAAACACAAAGTAACTAAAACACTGAATATCACTGAGATGAAATGCAATACGTAGGAACTACTTTTTCTTCCGCCAAGGTATATACGTAATGCATATGCAAGAAAATTACTGGCAATTATTAAAATGAGTCACTCAGTATTATAAAACAGCAAGTGTCTGTTTCTTTTTATTGCAGGCAGATTTAGAGACACTTCTTACAGAGTTGAATATAAATAAGATCACACCATAGTTTGTTTTGCCATGTGTTTTTATACCGTTGAGATGATTCCCCAAGAGCAGCAACACTTGAAATACACTAGTTTTTATATTTTACCAGACACATTAGGTATATTTACACAAAGTATCGGTATAAGGTCGTTATATCGTCGATACCAGCCTGAATTTTACTCTGGATTGGATCGGTAAAAAAATCAGTGTTATTGCACATCACTATTTGCATGAAAGAAATTGCTCTTCATTGCCTCAACTACAGAAATCAATGACTTACTGGGCGCACCACATATGGGAGAACATGACTGGAGAGTCATGACATAGAACACACCTTAAACACATAACATTAAAGGCACACTATCAAAGCAGGAACATAAACACACAATGGTGAAAACATACAAGAGGCAACTTGGCAAATACACTCACAAACAGAAAAGCACAGAACTACAACAACTACCTCATTAGTATGTGCAGCAAGGGATGATGAGAACAAGGAAGTGCTCCCCTGCCACACAACAATGGCAACGGTCAGGAGGATGCTAACGTATCATTACACATTCAGGCCTTGAATTTTAACTTTTTAAGGTCAACGCAAGTGTTGCTTGAAAGGAGTCAAGTCAAGTCAACTTTATTTATACAGCACGTTTACGACAACTTTTAAATTGAACCAAAGTGCTTTACAGGTTAAAAAAGCATATGGCAAAAAACAAAAACAAAACAAAAGACACGCTATGTCATATTTTAAGGCACCAAAGCAAGTTAGAAGGGCACCAAGGCTAACTTTATTATATATACATATATATACAGGTATGTATATATATATATATATATATATTTATATATATATATATATATATATATATATATATATATATATATATATATATGAATATACATATATTTATATTAATATACATATATTTATATATGTGGATATATATATACACACATATGTGTATATATACATATAAATACAGTATATGTGTATACATATGTATGTATGTATGTATATATATATATGTATATATACTGTATATATATATATATATATATATATATATATATATATATATATATATATATATATATATATATATATATGTGTGTATATATATATATATATACACACATGTATATGTATATAAATACGTATGTATATGTATATAAATACGTATGTGTATGTACATGTATATGTATATATATACGTATATGTATATACGTATACATGTGTGTATATATAACTACATATAGGTATATATACATATATATACATATACACACACACAAGTATGATATACAAATAATCAAATGTCAATAAATTTAAATAGAATGTATCATATAGTGTATGATCTAACTTGTAGTAAACTTTAGTAAAGTTGTGTATAAACAAATATATAAAACGCCATGCAATTTTCATTCCATTATTGTTTACATCAGCGACTGTTCAACGTTTACAAAAAAGTAAACAAATCGTTTACAGCCACGAATCAAAATAAACATGGCGACTTGTCTAGGGTGTACCCCGCCTTCCGCACGAAGCAGCTGAGATAGGCTCCAGCACCCCCTGCGACCCCGGACGGGACAAGCAGTAGAAAATGGATGGCACCGATTGCCATAAGACGTAACTGCACTTTTTGTCCTTATTGATAAAAATAGTGTTCCTGTATGATATCTAGGACTGCCAATTATGGCTAAAGTAATATTTAGTGGGGGCCCATAGGGAGATTTTAGGGTGTGTTCGTTCACTTTTGTCTAAAAGTGCCAAATTTGGCACAGGTGTAGCTCAGGGCATACTTAAATGATTTGGTAAGGGCGCCCGCGCCGGTGACCTTTGGGGTCGCCACAGCGGCTGATCCAATATGGCCACCACCTGAACATGCTTTTTGCCTCTACATTTGAACCAGATTAGCTACAAATCCAAACTTGGTGTCTATTTCATGTTTTTTGACAATTACAAATATGATGGAAAAATCATCTTTATGATTGGGTGTGTCTGGACACCCAATTAGCATATTTCCAAGATGCGGCTATGCAAAAATTAGTTGTACCTTAACTTTTGATACTTTTGGCAAACTATTTTAGGTTTTTTGAGCATCAGAAACATACTGTAACGATCAGACTTATGATCATTTATTTATTAGAGCACTTTAATTTCCATATTAACAACATAGCCATTATCTACCAAAATGTATTGCACATATATTTCAACACAGATAGAATGTAAAGCTACAGATATATTTAATTGTAACATTAGTAAAAGTAGAGAAAGTCAGTGTTACCCGCCCTTCCCCCCTGTAATATAGGTTTCTGTTTCAACAGAAACAGAAACGTATCTTACAGAGAAGGCTCCGACACTGTTATCCACACAGTGTGATAGTAGTTTGGTCCCTCGACAGGCTACTGTTGTGTCTCCTGACTTCTCCTGATGTGAAAATCATACAGAAGAGCTTATCTATGTACAGTCATTCTACTGCCTAATCTAACACTGAAAATCATCAACTTTATTTTCATGTAATGCATTTTTCAGTGTAGCTATTATCAAACAATATGGCTTCCACATCATCTGATAGTAATAGTAGCAGCAGCAGCATCAATTGGGACTTATGTTGTCTCTGCCAATTACAGTCTGATGACCCCTTACTAACACCCAAAAGCGAAGGACTTTTGTCGCTAGAAAAGGATCTCAAATATTTCATTGAAATTGCGAATGCTATACCTTCATGTATAAATGTCACGTTGATCAATTGAATGATGGTTCATCAACACTTGTATTAAATAACCACAAACGCTACAGAAGCTACTGTAGTAGTTCTCGTGTTAAAAGCGCTCGAAAGCATGAGGATCTCGCTGTCCCCTCCTTATTAAGTCCTAAAAAGCTTCGATCAAGTCATCCCCAAACCAGCGGTATTCATTGTGTGATATGTGAAGGGGAGGATACGAAAAAGGCATTAACAAATAATGTTGATTCCAAAATGAAAAGCTGGGCAGAATCTAGTAAATATTTTAAACTTCTTGGGAGATTAGTTACTCAAGCGTCTGATGTGCATGCAGCAGATGTGTACTATCATACCAAATGTTATCTGAACTTGAGATATGCAGCACAAGTTGCACAACATAAAACATCTTCCAGCATATCAGAAGAAGAAGCGTCTACCAGTGAATCCAGGGAAACCTTTGACCCTCTGACTATAGCGCAAATTGTTGCCCTAGTTGAGGATTCAGATCCCTCCTTCACAATTTCAAATTTAAGGCAACTCTGTAGAACCCTTATGAATGAACGTGGGCATGTCTGTTGTTATAATGAACCTCACACAACAAGATTCAAGACACATCTCCTCTCTTTTCTGCCTGACTGGAGTGAACACCAGAAAGGGAGGGAGACGTGCATTGCAAGCAAGCAAAAAGTGGCACACAGTGTAGCTAGAGGCCATGATTCCAACCAGATTGATCAAGATGAGGCACTTTTGTTGACAAGGGCTGCGTTGGTTTTACACAAGTATTGTTTACAACCAGGACACACATTTGATGGCAGCTTACCTTCCAACTGTCTTACGGTATCTGTTCCTGAACCTTTAAGAGTATTCAATGACATTGTCCTTCAAGGACCAGGACTCCTCAAAGCCATGCACCAACAATGAGGGTGCAGCTTTTGTCAAGTAATTGGGGAACAAAAACAACAAACCTCCCCCCACCCCCACCCCCAGAAAATATAAAAAAGGGAGAGAAGAAGACAGCCTCCATGTGGCCTCCCCGCAAGTAGCCAAAGAGTAGTTGCCCTTTAAGCGAAACCAATGTCTTCAAAATGTCACAACCACAGCCAACATTAGAAAGGAATCATGCATGTTGCACCAGGTTTTACTCATAACAATGCCCACGTGCCTTCAGAATAGCAAAACGCCACTTGGAAATATGCAAATTATGGGTCTAGACACACCCAAAAATAAAAATGAGCATTCCAACACATTTGTAATTGTCAAAACACATGAAATAGACACCTAGTTTATATTTGTAGCTCATCTATTTCAAATGTTAGAGACAAAAGCTATTACAAGTGGCGGCCATATTTGATTGGCCGCTGTGGCGACCCCAAAGGTCACCGGCGCGGGCGCCCTAGCTAAATCATTTAAGTATGCCCTGAGCTACACCTGTGCCAAATTTGGCGCTTTTAGACAAAAGTGAACGAAAATATCCCTAAGGGCGTCCACTAATTTAAGATTATTGTTATCAATATTGAAATCATGATTACTGATTGTTACGTAAAGCAGTGTTGGGGTGTGAAAGTAATACCATCATATAATTTGTAATGTCTAATAAAAAGGCTATTGATAAACGTTATCCATATATCCAAAGACAAATATTAGTTTTTCTTAATTCATTAATACTATCGACTTGTCAGCTTTTTGTCATTACATGATGCCTTTATCTCTATTTTTACATTTTGATAGAGGGAGGTATTTTTGTATTGTTTATTTATTTTTTAAGTTGTATCGGGACAGATCCATTAAGAAGGAGAGGGAGAGTTATTTCTTCACTTTTAGTCTTATTTTGTGTATTACGGTTACGGGGAACCAGTGTCTTTTACAGTAGACATTTGATTTTGGTCTTTTTTGTCAGATTTACAAAAGCACTCTGTTTCTAAGGACCTTCTGCAAAATATGTGCGTCATGCACACATTTTTTTAACTGAAGTCCTGGGCCACCAGGTAAATAGCCCAATTGGTGAAAAAGAGAGGACCTAAAATGGAACCTTGAGAAACGCCACTAATGTAACTAAAGAAGTTAAACAAATGAGTACTGACAAATTACAGCAACACCTTCGTTACATAAATCAAATTGTAAAAAAAATGTGTAAGTACCAAAAAGGAGAGGACTTAAAGGGGTGCCTTGAGGAACGCCTCAGTTATGTACATCACAACCTTGGACCTGTGTTCTATGTTTGCTAGCCAGGTTGGAATGTCAATGCAGGATCTGCCAATGTGTTTAGAATGAACCAAGTTCCTCTGTACAAGAGGAGCACTCCAGTGATTTTAGGGAATTTGCTGCAAAAAATTTTGTCTCCCAAGTTTTTATCTGAACCTGAGGGCCAGTATGGTGTCATTCCCGTGCCGGATTTGGCCCTATGGCCGCTAGTTGAATAGACCTGCTATACGTTTTCAAAATAAGATTGGTCGAGTGATCTCAGGGATTATCCGTTGGTCGCGTTTACACATATGTTGAACTATCTAGTTCTCCAGATGTCATTCTACACAACAAAACAGATGAAAGCTTGGAAAAGCATGGAGTTCTACAACTTCCTTGTGTGTGGCTGGGTCAAGGAAATTGGTATCAAGACTCTCTCTGTCAAATAATGCATACTTTTTGCTTGGGTATTCATAATTTACCCACATCTACAGCCATGTTTGTTGCCTTTTTGTTGTTGTACGAGCCGTTACGAGTACGCATGGTTTGCCCATCTTAATTGAAATATAACTATAGATCTTAACGTTGTGTATGTGCTGAACACTTCATTAATGATTGCTGTCTTTGGTATAAAAAAAACTTTTAGTTTTTGCTCACATTTACTTTTTTTATTTAGACTCACCGAGTTGGTGCTTTACGAAACACTTATGTGTTTTAAGAACTCCGAATCAAGATAAAGTACAAATAATGCGTGACAATTTTCTTGTCTTCTTTTGTAAAATCTTGACATCTTTCGCCCTTCTTAATTATGTTTAAGGAAAACTGTTTTGCGATTCCAACAGTCTAAAACAACACAAGCATTGAGCATTTTTCTTTGAGAAAGGACAAATGCCGCCCAGAACGCTATGACAACAGACGCCCGCTGGGCCACCACTTCAAGCCTCACATATTTAATGGGCCAGATGTGACGTCAGGTGAATACAACCTATAACAAAGCATTGTTGACATATTTTTGTTTGGACTACAAACAATATATGGAAAATAAAATGGTGGGCTCAGGTAAGCGTCAGCCGCAAAACATTTTTACCATATATGGATATATCCGCTGATGTTAGCATACGTTACAAATAAGGTCAAAGCAGTTCATTTGGAACAGGGAAAAATTCTTCTCAACACCTTGTTGGTACTCAAATAATAGATACACTAATACACAAAAACAGGTGCCAACATGGAATAAAAGTAAGTTTTGCTTAATATGACCTCTTTAAAGAAATTATTTGTTTTTCATTTACATTTGCATAATTAGTGGATGCCCTATGGGATACATTATGGTTGTCTCCTTTTTCAGGTTCGTGCTAATGTATTCCATCGTCCTATGCAGTTATTATAACTCAGCGCTCACCACCACAGTCGTGGGTGCAGTCAAGGTAAGAGGATCTTGCTGTTTATTTTCAGGTGCATCAAACTCATTTTCAGTATTGGCTACCTCGCAGTTATGCAAGCCCCCAAGGGCCGCATCATCATATTATTACACAATTTCCCCCTCATTTGATTTTTTTGTCATTGTTTACCAACAAACTGATGGAAAACCTTCTTTGGAATCAGAAGTCAAAGTGGAAAGCAGATATTTAAGTTCAGGTAGTGCAGGGGTGTCAAACTAGGTTTTATCCAGCCCAGATAAAATTAGCTGCTTTTTTTTTAACGAAAGAAACTACTGTTCTAAGTGTGTCACCTGGATCTCACAATAGCAATTCTGTGAGCCAAGCAAACGGTTTATACCGGGGCCAAGCAAGAGGTACACAGTAAAGGGTGACAGTGGCTCCTCCTCCTCGACCCACATGAAACTTAAAACCTGCCTTTTTGTCTTCTGCCTCGAACACATTGTTGTTTGGCACCCTCGTTGCCCCAAAAACACAAGAAAAGTGAACTTAACCCTTTTGAATAATTTTTGCCTCCGTTTTTTGCAGTTTGTTGAGTTAGCTCTGGATTGATACGTGGACATGACAAAGGAGGTATTTGATACCTAGAAGAGCTTACATGTTGTGTTTTTTGTTCAATCCCAGAAAGACTGTGAGTAAAAGTTTAATTCTGGCTTTGTAGATACACTGAGACAAAGTCGAAGCTCATTGTGTTTTTGAAACTGCACCAATTTCCTTAGAATTTTCAACAAATTTGAAGTGTTTTGTCCAGAGGATTATTTGTGATTTGTAGGTTTTCATAATGTGCTTGTTCTATTTTTGTAAACAACCTGGAATTGTCTTTATTTTGAAGTTATCATGCCATTATTTTACCATTACGGCTCACTTGAGAATAGATTTTTCTCCATGTGGCCCCTGAATTAAAAAGAGTTTGACACCGTAGTGTATAATTTAATTTGAAAAGGAAATTACAGAACAAAACTTAGAATAACTTGTTGCGTCAAAAATGGAATTTGCATGCATTACATTTTTTATTAAGAAAGATCAAATTATTAACGGTGACACCCATTATTTCCAGGCATTTGCGGGCCAAATAAAATGATGTTAAAATGATTAGTTTGACTTCTGTGATTTTAGCTCGTAAGGCAAATGAGCACAATAGAAGCTAATCACACATCTAAAGATTGATATGGAATGTTCCACAGAATGTTGCAGTGGCCTTTATCGGCATGTTTGTGGGCGGGGACTACCTCTTCTCTTGGAATAACTTCCTGGGCCTCAGTATTTGGTGAGTTTCCAACTTCTATTCATGCTTATTGTACAGTTAAGTATTTATGGTGTTAAACAAAAAACACATTTGACTAAACTATTCCCTATATATGATGATTTTGGCAAAGCTGCAAAGTTAGTTTTTATGCAAAAAAAAAACTATTTGAGACTGAATCAACACCAAGTAGTAGCTAAATGAATCAAAACTCTTAAAAATGTTTTGTCTTTGCAGTCTGGCTGGTGGACTTGCTTATTCGTATCTAACATTTAACACCCAAACATCACAGCGAACCAATGAAGCATCAGATCTGAAGATTCTCACTGCAGAAGAGCCATCACTCAAAACAACTGTTCACTAATATATACTATCATGTTAGGTCAACACTTGGTGGTGCTGTTTTGCTCCATATTGGAGTGTCAAGACGATTTAATAAAAATACAAATGTTGCAGAAGGGAGGAAAAACAATACAGAATGTATGGATCAGGTTGTGTGAATGTTTATTGAAAACCAGCAAGGTTATAATAAAATGGACAGTTTGTTAAAGAAACTTTACCATACAAACCAAGTAAAAGTCACTCTATACATGTATGAAGATGTTAGAATGTGAGAGAAGTGATTCTAGAATTATTTGTCCAAGCTTTTGGTAAGTTATGCACAATCCGTATTATTCTAACAATCTGTATATATTAAATGCCATCATTTTCACACACCACACTCACTCCAAAAAATAAAGAAAAAACAAGCCTATGGGTTAGAAGAAAGGATTCAGAATATACTATACTCAAAATACTTTTGGTGTCTTGATTCTAATCTAATTTCCAGTTTAACATTTTGTGATGTTTGGGAATCCAAAAACTGCAATCATGATTGGTTTCTAGTGCACAATTTTCTCTGAAAATAAAACAAAACTGAAATAGGGTTATTAGGGAGCGTGATACAATGTTCTCATGTAGTGTAGCTTTAAAGACAAATTAAAAAAAACAGCACAACTAACAAAAATCTATAACAAACTGGAGCCTTTTTCCTGGACAGCATGTGTATTTAGGGCATTGCAAGCCTTATTTCAAGATTATTCTTTAAAAATAAACCCAAGTGCTTCCTTTAAATACTGACCAAAAGGTTATAAAAAGGCAAACTTTGAGACCAGAATAACTGTCAATCCGCTTATTTGGAAAATAAATGCCACAAGCCTCTTTACTAATATAACCCCACCCTCCAATATTATGTCTCAGCTTTGTTTCCACCAAGGAGTATAGTATAGTCAATATAATCTCTTGACTTGTTCTCATCACTAAGTGGGCAGCTATGAATATCTCAAAACCAAATCGACAAGCGGCACTATTGGTACCATACCGCTGCCTTTCGTATCCCACTGTAAAGCCCAGTGATGTAACTTGGCTACATTTTATTGTTTCTATTTGTAAGGATCCAAATGTATTCAACACCCTGTGTGAAGTTTGGAGACACTTTCTTTTAAAACTGTATTCCAGTTTAACACCAAAGACAGGCTTCTACTGCACCTTTGTGTTGAAAGTATTTGTAGCTGTCCGACTTGTGCTGCAATTTTACAGAATCTGTGTCAAAAAGGCTGCGGTTTACCTAATACAAACTATACTGTAAACTAACTGCTCTGTCGAAACAAAGCTAAAGTGTGGCAGCCCAAATATTTTGCACTTAACTGTACTGCTGGGTGGAAAAGGGTCTTAAGTGCATGTGGTCCAATGTTGTGAGAAGTGAATTTGGGCTTGCAATGATCACCTGTCCTTCTCACAGAAAAGAAACATGACCCACGTCCAACTATAAAAAAAAAGTATCTTATAAAAATGCCACCATCTCTTTGCTAGTGCAGGTAAAAGCCAATTTTCGCCTTTGTTTTACACCAGGGGTCTCAAACTCGCGGCCTACGGGCCAATTGCGGCACCCTAAACAATATTTTTTACATACACATGTCGCTCTGACAAAATAAATCAAAGTGACGCGGAGGGATAAAAAAAAAGAAAGGAACTCCTGCAATAACAGCCCCCGATAACCCGGACGGATTATAGGGTCACCATTATTTGTGGGTCTTTTTTTATTTGCATCACACTAATTGCCTTGCCTCACACGATGAACACTACGTATATTTCTATTTGACGTAATTTGTTTTGTTTCTTTGACTACATTTACCACAACAGCATTCTGTCATTTCTGTTTCTTTTTCCTGTAACAAGAGCACAGCAGAGAACACTCCAGGAGCAGTTGTCTTTTTGCACTCAATATCCCGGTAATTTGTACCATCTACAAATGTCATGGTGTTCATGTCATCTTGAAAGACATGAACATCAAGCGCAAAAACAAAGGAGGCTGTTACCAGACTATTATTTGCCGACCGCTGTGCTGCGATTACAGGGAAAAAAAGCTGAAATGACGCACATGGCAGAAATTAAATTCTTTGTGAATTGAGACGCTCTCCATACGTCAGCTAAACACGACCGTAACACCAAGTGGAATTAAAATATACTTCACAGCCCAAAACATATATTTATTTATTTCCTTGTTAATTTTTAATTTGTTCATGTATTTTTCATCTTATTTTGTGTTTAAAAAAATAAATAAAAACATTTGAGATGATTGGGATTTTTCTTTAAACAAAGCTTCTCTTGTGGAATACCTGATGCGGCCCAGCCTCAACCAGACTGTGCGTCCAGCGGCCCCTAGGTAAATTGAGTTTGAGACCCCCGTTCTACACCAAAGAGACTTTGAGTCAGACCGTGAGGTGTTACACCCTGTCATCTAATCTTCAACCATATTTACAATCACATACACCAACCATACCTTTAAAAACTTGTTACCGTCAAAGTGCAAACAAGAAAACAACTTAAAAACACAATAGGTACTCTTTGATTGCCTTTAAAAGGCTGACAAGAGTGACATTCTTCATATAGTTAAATCTACAATAGCAGCCTAAAAGGATAAATGGAAGCTGAATAAGGTGCTTTAGCTTGTGCCTTCCAGAGGGAGGGGTGTTGTTGCTGTGCACAAACACTGATCTCAAGCCAGTTCTTGAAGCAAGAGAGGATCTGTGTAAGGGAATGGTTTTCGAGCTACAGCACAGGAAGGAAGGCAGACTGGAGCTGGACATAAGTAATTTTGGGGAAATGGTGGAGAGTGCTGCTCAGGCAGACAGGTTGGCAAGCTCGATGAGTGCCAGAGCGCCGTGGAGACGCTCACGCTGCTCCTGGAGGCGGCGCTTGGCGGCTCCGCCGTGGTTGCCCTTCTCTTCCTCTACCATCTCCTCGTCTTCGCCATTCTCCTCGTCGGACTGAAGGAACTCCATGGGATCCCGCTGCTCCTGATCTTGCGCTCTGGCTTTGCTCTGCACTTTCCCCTTGGTGGTGGTAGGGGAGTTGGGGGTGCGCTGTTCGCGGGTCCGCCAGTACCTGCGAGGAATCATTTGGTAAATACACAAAAAAACAACCTTAAAATGCATCTATCAAGCGCACAGTGTCTTACTTTGCTAACCACTCTGCCACCGCCTTGTTGTCCACAGACTGTGCCTTGCCCACCCCTTCTTTCGGCTCCTCCCTCTTGAGGCGGGAAAATGGATGCCTGGGGCAATGGCGGTTGGCGTGTGTGAATCGATTGCCACACCCTGGAGACAAAAAACACTCATTCAATAAATGCCATAGGGTGAAAGAGCTACAGAGACATGGTGCGGTAGTGTAGTGCATCATTGTCAAATCAAATTACATCTCTTTTATGTATGTGTTAATAAACCTTTAAAGAGGGGTGTCCAAACTTTTCCCACTTAGGGCCACACAGAAAAATTTCAATATGCAGTTGATATTTTTCACCCTTTTATATTCAAATTAAGCAAGCTAAAACTAAACTGGTTAAATATATTTAAAGAAAAACATAACATTCAATATTTACATTTTAAAATGTTTAATCCTTATGTACAAATTAATTACATTTTTATAGCCAACTGCAGGTCACACTTTTTGGTCACCCCTGCTTTATACGGTACACAAAATTCAACATTTAGCCCCCCAAAAATGTTTAGTAATATTTATCATCTATATCAATTGTAATGCATATATACAAATAAAATATACTTTTAATTATACATTTTTTATCCTAATCTACTTACAGACTCAACGTGAACTTCACTATATTAAAATATATTTATATTTTATATATATTATAATATATATATATATATTAGGGCTGCAACTAACGATTAATTTGATAATCGATTAATCTGTCGATTATTACTTCGATTGATCGATTAATAATCGGATAAAAGAGACTAACTACATTTCTATCCTTTCCAGTATTTTATTGAAAAAAACCAGCATACTGGCACCATGTTGTGGACATTGGGGGTGCAGCATACACCAACAATAACACTGAAATGTAACTCATCAGAACTGAATCAGATATTGTACACGTTTCTGTTGTGAATAATAAAGGATTCATTTTAGGCTGCCTCTGAATAATAGCATGAAATATTCCAGCACCTTCATAACGTTTAGTTATACTAAAGCGTCACTCAAATCTAAATAGATTTATATAGCTTTATCAGCCCGGCTACATTGATCCATTATGAAACCAACCTGAGATATTTCTGTCCGTTACGTTTATTTCGAAATTGGTAACCGTGCGTTTTCTCTCTCAAAACGGAGTCAAATGTGCCGGAGACACATTATCAGCCCCGCGTTGCAACAAAGGCATAACTTTAACGTTGATCACAAAAAAGCTGAACTCATGAATGCTTGTTGCCACTATGGACTTAAAAAGTTACGTACTGTGAGTTCTTCCCTTCATCCACGGCTCCAACATTTTTCTTCTTCAGGTGCTCCTGAAGCAATGTTGTACTTCCGTGCCATTTTGCAGGAAACGGTCTTCTTTGAAGTCTTTAAAGTAAAGTGTTCCCACACTTTTGACGACTTAGGTCGTACACTTTTCTCCATTGAAGCAATAACCTCAAGATGTTTCTCCGCTAAACTATCGGTAGTGTTTTCCTGTGCCATTTTTCCAGCAAAGGAGACGCCGTCGTCACGTGAGCTGCACATGACCTCATCATTGGCTAGCTTACGCCACCTCATGAGATGTAGCCTAACCGCCGCCCTGGCGCTGTTTTGTACTGTTTTTGTACTTATTTTGATTATTGTTTCTCAGCTGTTTGTAAATATTGCAGTTTATAAATAAAGGTTTATAAAAAAATTAAATAAAATAACCAAAAAAAAAAAAAAGCCTCCGCACACAACTATTTTGGTAATCGATTCTAATCTATTTATATATATATATATATATATATATATATATATATATATATATATATATATATATATATATATATATATATATATATATATATATTCCCCTTCACTTTCGGTTTTCTGCCGAAGGTCACCACAGCAATTCAAACACATGAATGGTTTTGGCTTGTTTTTTTACACCAAATGCCTTTATTTATACAACCCTTGCCAGGATTTGAACTAGGGCTGGGCGATATGGCAAAAAAATACATAAATCACAATACATTTTTCATACCATTCAATCTTGATTGTCACAATTTTTTTTATATTGTTGTTATTACCTTGCCAGTCAAGCTAAAGAAACTAAAGATTACTTGAACGTCTTAGTAACATACTGAGCCAATAGACAAATTAAATAAGAACAAGCACAACAACATATTGTACCAATAAATGCCTTAAATTTACATTAATTATTTAATTTAAGGAAAGCACAGATTTTAAACTATGGTATTGGATGCCATCAAGTTATCATTAACTTAACAATGAAGATGTTCAAGAGGCTGCAAGAAATCCCTGTCATCTGTGGTCACGTCCCCAACAGCCAAGATGGCTATCATAAGCAGTGGTAGCACAGTGTCTTTAACATGGCTTTTAGACAATAATTCGTCATCAAATCTGCACAAAAAAGCATATCACCTGACATGCTTGTTTGTAAAGTGCAGACTCCGTAAACACGTTTTCTCCAGACAAATGTTTCTTATCCTCATGAAGAACAAGATTCAGTCACATTACGTCATTTCCTGCGACTTACCACGTTTAATAGTATTTATTTTTTGCCCATTTTGTGATTTCGGTGAACATATATGAGGCCTTCAAACAGCAAGTGACGTCTAACATAAATGTTTCTGCCTTCAGCTGCATGTTCTGTCATTTTGTTCATATCTGTATATTTGTTTACTGGAGGTGCAGCAAAACGGGTAACCCAAGGTACGGTTTGTATCTTAATTTTGGGGCCACAGTTTCGGTTCGTTTTCGGTACGATTTGTGAGTGTAAAAAGAAAAATGTTTTACCTCTCAAAGTTCTTTCATTATTTTATTTGTCATCAAAAACAGCATTCTGCAGTAAACAAAGAATCAATGGTGTACTACACCGGTATTACAGTTAATTCCAGTATATTTTAAAAGGGAAATACATATTTGAGACATTACTGTCATTTCTTTTGATGTGCCTTAGTTACAGCCGTTTACTCTTATCTGCGCCTGACGACATCGGCAAGGGCATTCTCTTTGGCTCAACCCTTACCCCTTGTGTGTTTAGGTAGGCTTCTCTGACACACGAGGCAACACAACAAACTTTTTAAAAGAATATGGCGGCTCCGGTGCCGATTTCTTGACTCCAAAGTGATGCAATACACTGCATTTGGCTATTGGTGAGGGACTACAGCTTTATTTAAACATACACCATTTTGCTCGAGAACCTATATCCCTCCATGTAGCGACTTTATCACTAATATCTGTTTATGTTGTTCAATTCTGTTTGCGCCTTAGCACAGCAGCTAGTGATAGCTACTTTATGCTGCGAGGTGTGTCAAAAGTTTAGCTACTCCTCGCCTTAAAAGTGCCTCTACTCATAGTCCGTGCAGACTAACCAAGTGCAGCAGCTGGGTGGCTGAAGAGTAGTTTAAAACTGAACAGCCAGCAGCGTTCACCGCAGTAAGCAAGTAGAAGCTCTACCCATACCCGTGCACAAGCGTGAGGCTATAAACCTAACGTTAATGAACAAAATTTACGAAAACTGCTTTGACATAGTAACGGCTAATTATTTACTTAATATGAGTAAACAACATGTTACGTTACTACTTACAACAAAAGTAATGGGAGTCCTCTCAATACTGGTTATCTAGCCATAAAACACTTAGGCAACCCTAAGCACTTGGCACGTTTTGTTTAAGATACCGTTAAACAGTATATTGTACATCACCATTCGGCCTGAAAATACCGCGATATCAGTTTTGGTCCATATCGCCCAGCCCTCACACTGAATACTATAAGACTTTTCTTTCAAATTAACAAAACAACACTTTCGAATGGTATTTTTTATTTCTATTCCATTATGATTTTTATCCACAAACTCAAAATGTATTTGAACAAAAAGCGTCTATAGTTTTTTAGTACATAGCATATCTGAAAAGTTGACTGACAGCAAACACAAACAAAAAATGTGATTACAAAAAAAAATCCTGAAAAAATTCAGTAGGTAAGTTTCTTCCCAGTCGGATCAATAGATCAGTCACAAAGACATTCTGTGCCTGCCTGTGAGTCAGCATTGAGGGCAGGATTACCACACCCACCACCAAAATGTGAGCTCCAGCAGTCAGTGAGACTAAAGTCTGTCGCTGAAGTAGCTGCTCCTTCTAAATGTTGTGTTTCAACTTCTATGCCAGTGTTGGCCATATTTCTTTGTTTTTGTTCTTCTAAAGAAGAGGCACAACGGTGACTGGACATTAATTACATCAAGAGGAGCTTTACTTTCTTGACGGTGGACCGGCACACTCACGCACGTACACAAACACACACAGGAATACAGCCCATGAGGGTGGATTGTCCCGTGCAGAATTGTACAGAGTATGGTTGCATACCTACCATTTACAGTTTCGCCATATTTGATTGAGTTAATGTATGCTAATAACTGATCACCGTGATAAACCTGAAATTAATCCCGATCATACATTTTGCCCAGCCCAACCCCTGTCCAAGTACACCACCAGGAAAATCCAATATTTTTATTTCACTATATATATATACACATACATACATATTATATAAAGAGAGAGGGACAAGCGGTAGAAAATGTATGTATGTATATATATTTTATTTTTAAGTAATGCATTGATTTCTTGTATTTTAATGGCTGCACCTTAGCGGTGTTATTGTGGTCAATGACTAACCACATTTAAAGCCACTGAAAAGCCCCCAAATATCACATGAGTGACTCTAACAGACGAGTAAGAATAACTTAACATTTTTTACCTTTTTCCGAGCAGACGAAGGGTTTCTCACCGGTGTGCAGCCGCTGGTGCGTCTTCAGCTGACCACTCTGGACAAACGCCTTGCCGCAGTTTGGATAGTCGCACAAATACGGTCGCTCGCCTAGGAGATAGGAGCAACACACGTCCTTCAGTGTCGAGGAGGAAACTCAGGCTTCACATGAAGGTAAATAGTAAAATACTTTTCCTTCCTTAAACCTCTAAAGGCCTTAGTGGCCACATGCGTGGACAGCACCTTTTAGCTCTTATTTCCAAAATTGTGTACACTACTGAATTGGGGTCTTATGCCGACATATGGACACTTATACTGCTATCTGGTGGTGTCAGAAGAGTATAACATACAATGGAATTTGGAAAAAATTGTAAAAATAAAAATTAGCATGTCACTACACATGAAGTACACGTTTGTGTACTTATGGACTAAGTACATCATATAAAAAATTATTTTTAGTTTTTATTCTAATTAGGGTCCAATAAGCTCAAATTGCAAAGAGAAATACAAAAAGCATGTAAACAAACAGCTTGGGCCTTAAGAGGTTAAATGCTTTCACGCGGGCTTACTACTCACCTGTGTGTGTTCTCTTATGGGCCTGAAGCGACTTTTCTCTGGGGAACACCCGGTGACAGATGTTACAGCGGATGCGGCTGGAGGACGTTTCACCTTCATTGATCAACTCTCGGACGGTCTCAGCTCTTGGACGGCCTCTGCGGATGCCGTCCTGAAGACGAAGACGACAACAAATACAGGTGAAACTCAAGCAACATACACCTTTTAATAAGAGAATAATGACCTGCGTTGAGAAAATATGCATTAATTTAACTTAGGGCTGGGCGATATATCGATATACTCGATATATCGCGGGTTTGTCTCTGTGCGATATAGAAAATGACTATATCGTGATATTCGAGTATACGTTCTCACGCAGTTGCTTTTAGCTGCGGGGCATTAAACTGCATGCGTTTCTCACTCTTTCCTGTCTCTCCTTCTCACAGAGACATAAAACGAGCGTACCTTCTTACATACGTCACATACTGTCACGTGAGCAACGTCACACGCTCCTGCGGAGCAGACAGGTAGCGACATGGTAACGTTAGCTGGGATCCTAACAGCTAACGGTGTGGTTTGAGTGGTAATACGAGAGAAAGAAGGTGCGAATCTGGTAACAAATGGACGAATAATTAATTCCCAAGAAAAACAGCACAGGGTCCATCGTCTGACGGTGGTTTGGCATCAAGCGGGAATATGTCTTTACATGTCAACATCTCCGTTCGCTGCCACACCAACTAAATGCCGAAGCAACTATTTCCACATCAACACCGTAGGACATGTACTATTTCATATGCAGCTCATTTTTATGTGACACTTATTGAAATATCTTGTGTGTCATCATGCACAAAAGTGCGCTTTATTTGTTTTAAACTATTGTTGTGGTGTTCTGTACAAAAAGTGCACTTTAATTTAGTGTTGTTTTGAAATGTCATCTTAGTGACATCATGCACAAAAGTGCACTTATAGCTTGTTTTAAAATGTCTCTGACAATCTTGCACTTTCTGTTTTGAAAATGACATGAATGTTTGTGCCGCTGCTTAATAACAGTTTAATGAATACAGTTTTGCTAAATTGACTTAGTTGTGATTTCCCTCTCTGCATGAAAGTTTAAAATGAGCATATATTAATGCAGTATGAACAAGAATGTTTTAATGTAGACACATAGAATCATCATACTGCTGTGATTATGTGTATCAAGTGTTCATTCAAGGCTAAGGCAAAATATTGAGATATATATTGTGTATCGCGATATGGCCTAAAAATATTGTGATATTAAAAAAAGGCCATATCGCCCAACCCTAATTTAACTATATGTTGATTATTGTGCTTTTAGTTTTTAGTGGTGTAGAACTACAGTTGCTAATATTTGAACAACAAAAGTATGACAAAACTTGTTACCAGCTCTTGTATTGAATATCATTCTACTTAACAGCTGGCCTTTAATATGTATAGTATTTTTTCAGTACTGCATAATATGTTAACAAAGACTCCCATTGTCTACGCCAGTGGTCTGCAACCCGCGCCTCCGCCGTGGCTCCCTTTGGCTTTAAAACCGAGTGTCAACAAATAATGGTTACTTGATTTATTATATATCATTTTATTCAATTTATTGTAATTTATATTGTCGATGGAAATGTATGTCACAGCCCTTATGCGACATCTTTTGCTGCCATGCAATTGTATTGTTTTTAGCGGTCAACCCCAAACAATGGACGGATCAAAAAAGAGAAACATTTTATTTATATACATTTTTATTAATTTGCTGTTTTTATTGATGTCTAGGTAGTTGTTTTAGATGTTTAGTCCAATGAATATGCCACAGTCATATGCCTTCAGAACATTGGAATGAGTTGATTTTTATTTTTTTTTATTCATTAATAAGGGAAGGAACAGTGTATTTTTTTCTAATGTTCAAAATAATTTGATGATTTGCTTCGTTATACCCAGAAATACATCAAATAAGTGTTTATTTTCATATGTCCTATAGTACAAGTGTAAGGAAACTATAAGTGGTGTTATCGTCATTTTAGGAATCTAACAGAGTTCGTGGCTCTAGGTGGGTTTTATTTGGGGGGAAATGGGCTCCAATGGCTCTTTGTATGCTGAAGGTTGCCGACCCCTGGTCTACGCGCTTTGGTTATTAGGCATTTAAAGTACACTAGCTGAGATAGGCTCCAGTGACCCCGAAGGGAATAAGCGGTAAAAATGGATGGATGGATAGTTCCCCTATTAACTTGCTGGTGTGGCTTGTCGATCTCGCGAGAGTTCAAGTGAGAGTTTGCGCATTCATTTCCGGGAATATTTTTGGCGCCAGAAGGGACGTCATGCACTAGCAGCTGCTCTACACAACCAGGAAGGGATTTAAAATCCAACGAGTCACACCCTAATAATATAGGCGGGTCGATTTACATTATTGCTTTTAATGACAGTGCAATTTTTCACATTAGATAATTAGTATTATGTTTCTCATATGTATTATGGGATATTGCGGTACACACCATTATTTTAGCGGTACAAGCACGTACTTTAACTAGTTTGAAATTAACTCTACCTTCATCTGATCGGGTGATGGGGTCGTGTCCGCTTCTCCGGTGGTGCCGCCGGGAGACGAAGCCCCGCTCAGGGAGCCCGGACTCAGTGACACATTGTGGGCGTTCTCCCCCCACTTCCATGGGTACACCATAAAGTCGCTGAACCCTGGGCTGGTGGGCGTCATGGCCTCGGCCTGCGCGGGCTTGATCGGCGTGGTCTTGATGACGGACACCAGCACCCTCTTGGGCGAGTCGTTGCAGAAGATAACATGCGGTTGTTGCGTGCTGTCGGCCATTGTTTTGGATGTCAAAAAGCCCCGGAAATTACTGGGAAAAAACCGGCTATTGAATTGACTTTAAGTATAAGAAAATGTTGCGCCGAGTTAATCCGGTGTGAATATGTCCTTCATTTCCAAAGAGCAAAAAAATCCGTCTTCAATTACCCAGTTTCTCCAAGTAAAAAATGACTTTTAATCGCGCTTACTCCTGGTGCTGCTGGTCAGCTCTGAACTGAATGCGCCCACACAAGTCTTGTACAGCGTTGCAAAATCGCGCCCAAGCAGCAAACTGACCAATCACCTACACGGATGTACACCCTTGTGACCTAAACGACCAATAGAAGTAAGATCCCAGGCAACATCCGGAACGTCAAAGCAAAACTGCGGTCGTGATTGGTTGCGTTATTTCTATCCAATCAGGTTTGAAAGACGTGCGCGCCGGGACCCTGGATTGGCCAATAAAGCGGAGGCGGTCGCACGGGTGCCCGCGCCTATCCAATGACAGTGAAGGGCGGTTAATTTTACAGCCCGCCGGACTCGCAGATGCTGTTTTTTCCCGCGCTCTTTGAAGTTCTGTTGACGTTATGTTCACGTTTTTTAGATGTCAATTTAAAGGTATACGCACCAGAAGGTCGTTGAGGCGCCAATCCCCTACGTAAGGGCGGAAGTAGCCGAACAAAGGAGGCACTGTAAGCACTGGGAAATCGACGGTTTGCTGCCGGAGCATTCCTATTTGTGTATAAATAAAGTATTTTACTAAGCAGAACTGATTTAGTTTATAAGTAACTAGTGCACATAGTTTACAGCCGATGAATGTAATGCTAATGTGTGTTAGTTACTGTGTGTTCAGCGCCATTGAAGTGGCAACTGTTTGCATCAGCTCTGTGCTCTTTTATGTCCTTTGTGATTTTTAGTGTTTCCCTCTTAGTTTATGTGGACTTTTTGTATCTACACTGCAACCGCATAATTTCCCCACTGAGGGATGACTACAGTCAAAGTCTGCCCGCCTCTTACCCTTAATGTGTTTGCTCATTAATTACTTCAAAATTAATAGTAAATAGACACAACCATTGTTTTTAATTTTCCTGAGGGAACTCTCCTGAAGGAATCAATAAATTCAAGATTGTTTATCAATTGTCATATACACAGTTAAACAGACAGTTTGCCATACAATGAAAATCTTACTTTGCTAGTCCACCCTTCAACAAGTCACACGGTACTTAGCTAAAATAAAAATAAAAATGTATATACAAGGCACAGTAAGCAACATTACATTATTGCACATTCTGATTGACAGTCAACAGTATAAATATGGAGGTGACCTTGGGTCACAGCAGCAGTTAAAAGTGTCTTTAGTGATCAAAGGTGAAAAGTGTCTACAGTGATGGTTCACAGTTCGGGCGTGGTCATGGTAGCTGTCTTTTGTTCAAAAAGATCAAAGTAAAACGGGGGGGGGGGGGTAGCTAGCATTCACAAGTTAGCATTCACAAGCCTGATGGCCTGTGGGTAGAAACTGTTTGTCAGTCTCGTAGTCCTGGATTTCAGGCTCTTGTATCGTCTGCCTGATGGTAGGAGGCTGAAGAGACTCTGCTGGGGGTGTGTACTGTCCTTTATGATGTTGTGTGCTCTCTTGGTGGCCCTGGTAGAGTACAGGTCCTGTAGTGAGGGGAAGGCTGCTCCTGATATGTACTGAGCAGTTTTAATCACTCGCTGGAGTGCCTTCCTGTCCTTAGCAGTGCAGTTTCCATACCAGACCGTGATTGAGCTGGTAAGGACACTCTCAACCGTACTTCTATAGAAGTTGCTGAGAATTTTGGGTGGCATGCCAAATTTTCTCAGCCTTCTTAGGAAGTACAGTCGCTGCTGGGCTTTGTTTATTGTTTGTTGGGTGTTGTGATCCCAGGTGAGGTCCTCGCTGATGTGGGTCCCGAGGAATTTAAAGGTTTTCACCCTGTCCACCTCTGTCCCCCCTATGTACAGAGGTGTGTACTGTGCACTCCTTCTCCGTGGGTCAATAATCATCTCCTAAAGTACTATATATCTATCTATATTTACATATTGTCAACGTCAATGTCTCACTAAAGTGACAATTATTTACTGACATGTATGGCAGTGATATTAGTGAGGGTGTTCAGGATAATACCTTTTATTCTAAACTTACCACAATATTAACACAAGTAAAGAAATAAAAGTTTAGTTCACACACTTCACATGTCTGAAAAGGTGTGGGTGAAGTAAGAGAAAGTTCCACTCCTACTACATAACTTAATGGAAACTAATTTCAGTTTTCTTTTGAATGCGCTGTCATTCATTAATAATTGAAGGGAAACAAATGCCTCAAACTCAGTTATTAAATCCTTGGAACGTCAGCTTGGAAATAGTGCGACTGGTAGCCAGGGTCTCTGCAGGTGTCAACAAGTCAAATTTAGAAGAAAAAGAAACAAAAACTAATTTTTCAGCATACTGACAAAAAAGTATGAGGACATAAATAGAATATATTGTAAATATATTAATTCATTCACGGCTCTTTAAAATTGGAAAACAAACTGCTTAACCTGATTAAAAACACTTTTTATTGTGAATTATTATTTGTTTGAAACTGAAATAAATATTGGCAAAACATTTTTCTGATTTGCCATAGAATGTCACTGACTCCATGCCCATTGTTTTCTTGCAGAATATGCAGTGTGCTTCATATTAAGTATTTTCACGTGACATCACCAACCAGAAGGTTGGTCATAGTGGAGGAAAATAACAATATATCTTGTTTTTGAAAGGGACTTAGCCTCTGCTAAAGCTAAATGGTTAATTTTTGCCTCGTTTTTGTCTGTCAGAATTGAGCAAACAAAGAAAAACCAATACAGTACTGTCTGTACAAAGTTGTGACAACACAGGGAGCGCAGACAACAACTGTCTACAAAGAAAGAAGGTTAAGGTTTACATGGAAGCATTTTTATCGCAAACAAACCCAAAACAAAATAATACACTTTTGGCTGAACAGGCACAGTTTTTGTCTCAAAGTTATTGTCCCCCGTCTGAGCCACATTACTTACAAGACGATACTTGTTTATACAATATCACCGCCAAGTACTTGGTTGAGACTGCATTCATTTAGCCCCGAATGAAGGCAAGATCGTTTCTTTATTTGTCAGTGTGGTTAGTACCGTCTACATTGGCACCGGTGCCATTATGGAACCGGGCTTTGGTGCTCATCCCTACTCAAGACTCAACTTATTCTTTTTTAAAATTTGGATGTAACTGTAGTGTGCACACCTTTCTTTGGGACAGCTTCTTTAGTAGTGCAGGCGTCTTCACAGGGTTTCGTAGCGATGCTGGCATTTCAGGTGGCTGATAAGGTTTGATGTGTTGAAGCTGTATGTTTTTTTTTTTCCCCATCTTGCTTAATGTTTGCAGAACATCTGGTATAAATACCATGCAAAATGTCTTCTTCTTAAACAGTGCAGAATTCCCACATGTCATGTCAGGGGATATTCACGATAGACCCTTTTCTCTTTGGCACTCATCGAGGGTGGACGCTCCCCTTTCCTCTCCCTTATCTCTCCTGCTTGCTTCTTTGTCTTGTCTTGTCTTAACTTTTTTGTTGCCTCTTTTTGCACTGCTCTCCAAATCAACATTGGAACTATTTAACTGGCCTCAACAAAATTGACAAGATCTTGGGTTTAGGGGAACCTGCTTGCCGTGACGGAGCGGTTGTTGCTGGACACACGACGGACTCTTGGGAGAAGAAGGAGTGTCGCATGCCTGGCGACCCTTTTCTGTCGAGGACGTGAAGATATCCACCTATTCGGAATTATGACAACAGGACATCTGCTGATTCGAGTAAGCGTTGCTCTGGTTTGTCGACAAATTGGAAGTTGCTGGCAGTCTTCAAAGTACCCCAAAGCTGCCACAAATGATTGGAGGATGCGGGAAGAACTGTGGACACTTGTGATTTTGGATCACATCGGCCTGTCTGCCCCGCAGGTTTGAGGACCAGTCATAGACAATTTAGAGTGAAAAGCACATTTTATTTTCACTCGTATACAAAACATTCCGCAGCCTCCGTAGCAGAACCTCCAGGTTCTGTAACTGCTTCTTCCCTCAGGCCGTAAGACTCTTGATCGCATCATAATTATCCCCTCAATTCCCCCCAAAAATGGATTAACTCGCTGGAATATAAGACAATATAATATACATCCATAAACCTGGATGCATATGCAAAAGTGCAATATATTTATCTGTACAGTAATCTATTTATTTATATCTGCACCTTATTGCTTTTTTTTTATCCTGCACTACCATGAGCTAATGCAACAAAATGTTGTTCTTATCTGTACTGTAAAGTTCAAATTTGAATGACAATAAAAAGGAAGTCTAAGTCTATGTCTAATTTCATCAAACATATATTAACAAAGCTTAACCTATTTTTACTATAGCAATCTACAAGGTTAATACAGTTGGCTTCTCTTTCTTCCTCTGCATTTATCTGCTTTCTTTTGTGTTTCAAGTTATCATTACATATTCGTATTGTTGCATTTGAACAATTGTATTGTTGCATTTGAACAATTGTATTGTTGATAATAGAGATACTTATTAGTCATTATCAATAGTGCTATTTCTATTGGTATTTGTATTGCTCCGGTTTCATAAATACACCTTACGGTGCAACCTGGACACATCATCAGTGATTCTCCCGGGGTCATAGGATGTTTCGGGTCTTAATCAAACACCCTCTCCCGGGCGACCCAGCCGAGGGTGATCAGTCCCTCGACTTGTGTCCAGGTAGCGCTCCACGCCACGCGTCCCCCCTCCGACGGTCTGCCCCGGGGTTGCGCCGGTGGTGCTTGGAGGTTCCAGGCACTGTGGGGAGTGTCCGGGCCTGGGTCCTCCTCCGTCTCATCAGGGCCGTACAAGGTACTGGCCCTGTGCGTTGCGCCACGGGTTTCCTCAGGCAGCCTATCTCGATCTTATGTGTCTTCAGGGTTTTTCGCAGCGTTATATGGGCGCTCCCTTGCGGGAGCTGCAACTTGGGATGCTACCCCTCCCTGCCCCGGTTGCCGTCTTTCCGAGCTGTCAACTGTCTCTCCAGTTGTCACCACTCTTTCGGGGTTGTCCTCCAGCCTCTTCCTGGAAGTCAATGGCGATGCCATACTGGATCGGTTTCATAAATACACCTTACGGTGCAACCTGGACACATCATCAGTGATTCTCCCGGGGTCATAGGGTGTTTCGGGTCTTAATCAAACACCCTCTCCCGGGCGACCCAGCCGAGGGTGATCAGTCCCTCGACTTGTGTCCAGGTAGCGCTCCACGCCACGCGTCCCCCCTCCGACGGTCTGCCCCATTTGTAGTGTAATAATGTTCATTGTCATTTCTGTATTTATTTCACTAAATGCTTCTTTGGTATCACTTTTACCATCATATTTGTACATATCCTATTTGCTGATGTTGTTCTGTTGTTGTTGTTGTTATTGTTGTTGTCTCTCTGTCTTATCCCCCTCTGTCTTCCTTTTATTCTCTTTCTATCCCCTCCTGCTCCGGCCCGGCTGCACCAAATAATAATATAAATCCATTTAATAAAGTCAAATACAGATAAGGCAACAAGAGAAGTATCCCACACTTCTCTTTTTGTAAAGTAAATCTGTACAGCCGATATGGCATCTACATCATCAATATGATTTGCCTGAGTAGCTGGACCGGACAAAATTTTTTTAAAAAAATCCCTGACTATCTCTCTATTTGAACGACTGAATTTTTGATTGATTGATTGAAACTTTTATTAGTAGATTGCACAGTACAGTAAGGACATATTCCGTACAATTGACCACTAAATGGTAACACCCGAATACGTTTTTTAACTTGTTTAAGTCGGGGTCCACGTTAATCAATTCATGGTAAACACCCAAGAACAGAACAGCAATATGGCATTTTCTGCTCAAACTCTATACTCACTCTCACTTTTTATACCCTTAAGACAGTGGTTCTTAACCTGGGTCCGATCGAACCCTAGGGGTTCGGTGAGTCGGGCTCAGGGGTTCGGCGGCGGTCAGGATACACCCAACTCATCGTGTAAATAAAAACTTCTCCCTACCGGGCGTATTGCGGATACGGCAACAGCAGAAGTCACACTGATTTGCGGGTGTGTAATTTGTTGTGAGTTCATGCACTGTGTTGGTTTTGTTCTTTGAACAAGGTGATGTTCATGCACGGTTCATTTTGTGCACCAGTAATAAAACATGGTAACACTTTAGTATGGGGAACATATTCACCATTAATTAGTTGCTTATTAACATGCAAATTAGTGACATATTGGCTCTTAACTAGTCATTATTAAGTACTTATCAATCCTTTAAATGGCATGGCCTTATTATAACCCTAACCCTCTAACCCTGGCCCAACCCTCTAACCCTAACCCTAACCAAATAACTCTAAATTAATCTTTGTTACTTAGAATATGTTCCCCTAGTGTCCAAAAAACTCAAAATTAAGTCTTTGTTACTTAGAATATGTTCTCCTAGTGTCCAAAAAACTCAAAATTAAGTCTTTGTTACTTAGAATATGTTCCCCATACTAAAGTGTTACCAAAAACATATAACTTTGTCCTGAATTTGAAAAAAACCCCAAACATTTTATTTTTCACTAAAGAAGGGTTCGGTGAATGGGCATATGAAACTGGTGGGGTTCGGTACCTCAAGGTTAAGAACCACTGCCTTAAGACCATCATGTGAATTAAGCCGTGAAGAAGATAAACGGATGTGACGTCATACGAAACCCATCAATTAACGAAAGGGCGGGGCCTCGTTCGCCACGCGCACCTGCAAGCATTTATAAAAAAATGGCCCAAGCTTTATCCGCCTTTGTTCGAAGCTCAATGGCGACTTGACCGTCTTCTGGAGTCCTGTTATCGCCTGGTTTGTGGAGTTGGTTTTCGAAAAGACAGTGTTTGAAAGTCAAAGTCGTGAAGTTTTCTCTCCCCTCCTCTCTGTCCCGCGCAGATAAAAGATGCTGCCGGACGCTTATGGCTGCGTGGTGGCCAACAGGTTCGGGAATCTTCCAGACGACGAGTCCGACCCGCTGGACTTGTTAAGCGAGGTGGAAAGTGAAAAGGAGAAACAGAGGAAGAAGAAAAAGAAGGAGGATGACAAGAAGAGCAAGCAGAAAAAGCCTGGTCAGAAGGAATCGCAGAGGGACAGGCGTGTCCCCTTAACTACAACAATGGCGGTTAAGGAGGTTGATGCAGGTACACTACGGCAAGATGGCGGGCGTCCATTTGATTTATTGATTGATTGATTGAGACTTGTATTAGTAGGTTGCACAGTGAAGTACATATTCTGTAAAATTGACCACTAACACCCGAATAATTTTTTCAACTTGTTTAAGTCGGGGTCCACTTCAATTGATTCATGATACAGATATATACTATCAGATATATACTATCATCATAATACAGTCATCACACAAGATAATCACATTGAATTATTTACATTTACAATCCGGGGTGTGGAGGGGGGAGGAGTTAGGTTTGGTTGTTATCATCAGTCATCAATTGAGAACAGAGAAATGGATATTGAAACAGTGTAGGTCTGACTTGGTAGGATATGGAGAGAGAGAGAGATCTGAAGGCATAAGAAAAAGTATCTTCATTTGATTGTTTACATTTGATTATTAACAATCCGGGGAGGGTGTTAGTTTAGGGTTGTAGCTGCCTGGAGGTGAACTTTTATTGCGGTTTTGAAGGAGGATAGAGATGCCCTTTCTTTTATACCTGTTGGGAGCGCATTCCACATTGATTTGGCATAGAAAGAGAATGAGTTAAGACCTTTGTTGGATTGGAATCTGGGTTTAACGTGGTTACCCACACAGCAAAAACACTCCGCGGCGGATCCCCCGCGCAGGTATCGCGCTTTCCGGAACGGAACCGCGAAACGGACCCGCATCGGCGTCCATTTGCACTCAGGAACGTATCCGCCACGGCGGCAGGTAGCAGATCAGCCGCGGCGGCGTGCTGAATGCGCTCCGCACCCATGATCAAAGCCTTATTTCCGCGGCGGGTGCGCCGTGACGGCGCGCTGCATCCGCTCCACACCCAAGATCAAAGCCTAACCTCCCACCGCGGACCAGCAACGGACTCATAAAAACCCTGGCTCATCTGGCCGTTTTTGACCCCTTTATCTTATTTTCAAAATCCCTTCTGTTCTTGCTGTAGGATAAAATAGGAAAGTAAAAAATTCACTAAGCCCTACTACAGCAATATAGGCTTACATATGCATTGCCTTGTATTTTTAAACTAACAATATTGTCAATAGGCAGAAACAGAAAATGGTCAATTCACTCTATAAAGTAAATATATATAATATATATTTAAAAAGTAAATATACATATTTAATCTTTTAGGCTACAACTTCAAGGAAACGCTGCTCCATGCACAGCTAACATATCAGAAAATGAATAACTGGTGAATGACAAGAAGTCCAATAAAGGGTTGTTTATTTATACGTATACATCTCTATTCCTCCTGAGGAGGTGGAAGCGGGACTCGTCTCCTCGTTGCCCGATCCCCCGCCAAGTTGAACCACCTGATGGCGTGTTTGGTGACCTCGGCGTCCGTGGCTGACCTTGTCAACACATTTTTACTCACAGCACCTGTAATCAAACAAGATTACAAGACAGATACGTTTATGTTTATGGTAGGAAGCATCCAAAGCCAAGTATGCTTACACAATACAAAATATGTGATAGGTATTAAGGAGATTACATTTGAAAAAAAAAACATGACTTAAAGTTACTGGAGGTGGTTAAAATAAGGTGCGTAAACTATGAATTTGTGATCAGGGTATAGGTGTGCAAGACATCCAAAATGTTTAAACAATATCGTTATTTGGTTCCTTGATCAGAGTACTTGTTTGGCTCTGTTGGATGACGGCGGCGGAGGGTTGGGGGTGGGGGGCATAAATAAATATCCATAACCCAACTTTGGGAGGTTGACATTGTTTTCTTATTATATTTGTACTATCATTCTATGTTTGTATTCGTGTAGGCCAGGGGTGTCCAAAGTGCGGCCCGCGGGCCATTTGCGGCCTGCAGGTCATTTTTTAACGGCCCCAGGGCACATTTTTAAAAAATATGATCGAAATAAATAAAAAACATTAAAAGTGGTATTTAAAGAGCAAACAGGTGAAATGTAACAAGAAAATGTAGCAATGTTTACTCTAATCACACAAAGCTGCCATGTAGGCTGTTTCTTTCTTTAAAAAATAATAATGAATCAAAATCAATGTCATTATGAATTATTGACCTATTCAAGGCTTAAGAAGTTTACCTTCGCAATCAGCTGGTCTTGGTTGTGCTTAATAGTTTCCAGCAGGCTAAGGATCTGGATTACCTCAGGCGCTGTTGACAAACAGCAGTATAAAATTAACATGTTTCAGTGTTTATCCTCATTACTCATAATCTTGACATTAGCTATTGACCTTAGTTAATGACAAAAGTTATTGACAAAGTTTGAAGAAAATATGTGATTGCTTGTGAATTTGAATTTTTTCCAAAATTTGTGGCACAGAATGACCATCCGGTATTTGTCAGTTATTGCTCACCAGAGCAGGAAATGTTGTCGGCCATTCTTTCCCCTCGCCATGTTGGCCTGTAGGCCAGGATGGATCCAGGCTCCTCTGTCTGCCACATGTTGAGGGCTGCTGGTGAGGGGGGTGGAGGGAGTCGAGGAGGGACTGCCGTTCCTAGTGAGGTGGGCATTGTGAGAGAGCCATCAGTTAACCATGACTGGTAATACCCAAGGGGCCTATCTATACACTAATATTTCAGAGATCAGTCCCTACCTTGTGTAACTCTCTGCATGTTTAATGCAGGTGCTGGTGAAGGCATATGAATGCGTCCTTCCCCATGGTGAGGTGCTAAGGGAGATAAATTGGTATTAAATGGTTGAGATCTGTTAACCATGGTTACTGGATGCTGAGATATTATTTTGGAGATCAGTCTTTACCTAGAAAGTTATCTCCAGTTGAGGAGTCGAGTTGACAAGTACTCATGACTCTTGCTGGCACTCGGCGAGACGGTGGAGCTGGGAGAAGGGATACAAGGAGAGGGGAATATCTTTAGCACTAAGAATGTTAACCATATCTTTAATATTAATGTGGTGGTTTTGTTGTTTTCGATGTTAAGAGATTATTTCTTACTCTGCCTTTGCAATTGGCTTGCCAACCCCAGAGATGTGAGGTCACTATTTCCCGGGTCTTCTTCGCTATCATCTGAGTCCCCGAGACGATGGCTGTTGGGTAACCATATCATTAGGATTATTGCAATACCAAAATTGCCAAATATACAAATAGTACAAGCATCTCTGGTCTATTTTTGAATGCTACCGGAAATAACCTTCCTATTACTGTAGAAACATGACAAAAACAAGACGGAACACACCTACACTGGCTTCCTGTTCCTTTTTTCTGGCAGCTCCTCATTCTCTGCCTCAGATTGCAGGTCTGAGGTGTTGCAGCCCTTTCCATATTGTTGCATTATTTTTAATGCGTCTTTGTAGTTGTCTAAAATTGAATATGTTAAAATGAACATGAGTTTCAAATTAGCTGTAGAGCTGAACAGAATATTATTATTATTGATGATGATAAATCAGGTCTCTCTCTTACAAGAGACCTGGTCAGAACATAGACACAATAGGTTATTCCAAGCATAAAGAGAAGCAACTATGACGTAATATTTAAACAAGAAGATTATGAATTTGCATACCACAAGTTCGGACAACAGAAACGTCAAATCTTGGCCAGTTTGGCTCATGCTGCACCTCATTTAAAGCGGCCCTTTCAATTCTGTCGGTGTTTTCATAGCTGGGCCAGAAAACCATCCTATCATCATACCATCCACTTGGGACAACCGCAATGTCCCTGTTCATTATAAATTTAATCAGATGAAAAGGCACCTTTAATGTAGAAAGAAAGAAAAGGGGTATTTATTCATCGTCAACGGAACAATGTGGACAAAAGCATGCACAGGTGTTAGTGTATACAAATAAGCAAGTAAGATTAGCTGAGATTTTACCTGAATGGGGCCCCAAGGTGGTAAGAACTATAAGAAAGGTAAAAGTACAGGTCATAATAGTCAGAACTTCAGCTCAATCGTAAAGTAGGGTTTGAAATTATGGGTGTAGTGTATACAGAGATCAGTCCCTACCTTGTGTAACTCTGCATGTTTAATGCATGTGCTGGTGAAGGCATATGAATACATCCTTCCCCATGGTGAGGTGCTAAGGGAGATAAATTGGTATTAAATGGTTGTGATCTGTTAACCATGGTTACTGGATGCTGAGATATTATTTTGGAGATCAGTCTTTACCTAGAAAGTTATCTCCAGTTGAGGAGTCGAGTTGACAAGTACTCATGACTCTTGCTGGCACTCGGCGAGACGGTGGAGCTGGGAGAAGGGATACAAGGAGAGGGGAATATCTTTAGCACTAAGAATGTTAACCATATCTTTAATATTAATGTGGTGGTTTCGTCTACAACGCTAAATATATCCTGTGGTGTACCTCAGGGATCAATATAGGACCTAAATTATTCAATGTCTAGATAAATGACATTTGTAAAGTTACAAAAGATTTAAAGTTAGTATTTGCGGATGATACAATAGCGTTTTGTTCAGGAGAGAACACACAGAAGATAATACAAATAATAACAGAAGAAATTAACAAATTAAAAAGATGGTTTGACAAAAACAGACTATCTTTGAATCTCAGTAAAACTAAAATAATGCTATTTGGTAACAGTAGAAAAGAAAGTCAAACACAAATACAAATAGACGGAATAGAAATTGAAAGAGTAAATGAAACCAAATTTCCAGGTATAATGATTGATGATAAATTGAACTGGAAATCTCAAGTAAAAAATATACAACAAAGTAGCAAGAAACACGTCAATAATGAATAAAGCAAAACATGTTCTAGACAAAAAATCACTTCATATTCTCTACTGTTCACTAGTGTTACATATCTGAGTTATTGTGTAGAAATATGGGGAAATAATTACAAAAGTACACTTCATTCATTAACGGTGTTACAAAAAAGATCAGTTAGAATAATATATAATGTTGGATATAGAGAACACACAAATCCTTTATTTATTGAATCAAAGATACTGAAATTCCACGACATAGTGAATTTGCAAACAGCTAAAATTATAAACAAAGCAAACTATAACCTGCTACCCAAGAATATACAACAATTCGTCTCAAAAAAAGAGAAAAATAATCTTAGAGAAATGTAATTTAAAACATTTGTACGCACGTACAACACTTAAGACCTTCAGTATATCAGTATGTGGAATTAAATTATGGAATGCATTAAGCACAGCAATCAAACAATGTACTAATATGATCAATTCTTTATGCTTACATGTGGAAATAATAATAATAATAATAGTAAATAAAATAATAATAATAAAAAAGGTAAATAAAGCATAAAATAGTCTCTAATAAATTAATTAAATAAAAAACAGCATATAAAATATATACATCAGCAAATAACAAAAATATAGATCAAGAAAAAGGATCCTTAATATGTGCAGCAATTTTTCCCACTCACATCACCTCATTTTATATTTTTTTCTACAATTAACTATGCCAAAAAACACATAGACATACCTTCTTTTTTGTAATGGAAACAAAAACAACAGGGCGTCACACACAGCTAGTCCACAGTAAACAGGATCTCGAGCTCCACTAAAGAACAAAGAAAGAAATAATACACACTCATATTAATGGCAAAGAACGGCTGTTTCCACTCCGTTAACGTTACGTTGTTGACTAACGCAGTAACGTTAGCGACCTGGGCCTAAACAACACTGACAATAAAGTAATACGCTTTCGTTTCAAGCAGTTGGAAATATGTGGAATATCGTAGCATGTAACCTACACACATTCACAGCGTCTAACAAAAGATGGCCTAAGTTAACTGTATTGAACTTTTTACTCACCGGCTTCATGCGGGAAACTTTCACATTCTGGAGTCGGGGTCCCCCGGAACACAAAACACAGATAAAAGACAATTTTACAATAGCACGGCGAAAAAATGACCGTCGTTGTGTGGGGTTTTTGACGAATAACACTCTTTTCCACTTTTCTTCGCTCGGGCCTCACCTACCGCGTGCAGCCATTTTGAAATTTCTGGATACGTGACGTCAGACGCACGTCCCCATGCAAAGCATTCTGGGAGGCGGCGCTGGAAATAAAATAGCCTTTTTTTTACAGAATATAAAGTTTTACTGCTAGTCCTAATATCAAACAACGTCATTACAATCATACATAAATGATGATGGAAACACAAAGGCTGATCTTTACTGCGAATGTAGCAATAAATAAATAAATCTATACTTACGTTCGTGTTCCAGCAAAGAAAGTCCAGAGATCTTGGCTCATGCGCGTACACGCTAGTAGGCGCGTCCACGTCTGCGGGTGCAGACATTGGTCGGCTCAGCGCGCGTAGGCGGAGCCTATAACTCTAGGCGGCGCGCGCCGGTTTAGTTTGTCGCGTCCGCGTATGCGAATCAGACACGAGTCCGCTCAGGATCAGCTGTCTGACCGTACAATTTTCAGAGGCGGAGCTGTATCCTCTAGGCGGAGCCAAAACGAATGTGACAGTAACGCGGGTTGGGCGACTTGAAGGCGGATCCGTATAGCAGTCTTCTGCTGTGTGGGTAGTGGAGCTCCCCTGGTGTTGTGGTCATTTACGTTAAGGAAGTAGTTTGACATGTACTTCGGTATCAGGGAGGTGTAGCGGATTTTATAGACTAGGCTCAGTGCAAGTTGTTTTACTCTGTCCTCCACCCTGAGCCAGCCCACTTTGGAGAAGTGGGTAGGACTCATTGTTTAACATGCTCTGAGTTTTAGACTGTAGTTTTTGTCATGCTGGCTGGCTTTTACTGCACTACACTGACCCACAATACCTATTGTAAACATCAGGGGTCCCCAAACTACGGCCTGCGGGCTGGATTAGACCCGCCAACGTCCAAAATCCGGCCCGCGGGAAGCCTCAAGTTTTTAAAAAAAGTTTAAAAAATGTTTTTTTAAATCTGTCCTTCCATTCCATTTTCTACCGCTTGATACTCTGTCTGCTAGTCGCTCCGGCAAATCATATTGTCTAAAAATGCATTTTTCCATCCATGATGTGACATCAAGTTTGGTTATCATCAGTCATCAACAATTGAGAACAGAGAAATGGATATTGAAACAGTGTAGGTCTGACTTGGTAGGATATGGAGAGAGATCAGAAGGCATAAGAAAAAGTATCTGCATTTGATTGTTTACATTTGATTATTAACAATCCGGGGAGGGTGTTAGTTTAGGGTTGTAGCTGCCTGGAGGTGAACTTTTATTGCGGTTTTGAAGGAGGATAGCGATGCCCGTACTTTTATACCTGTTGGGAGCGCATTCCACATTGATGTGGCATAGAAAGAGAATGAGTTAAGACCTTTGTTAGATTGGAATCTGGGTTTAACGTGGTTAGTGGAGCTCCCCCTGGTGTTGTGGTTATGGCGGTCATTTACGTTAAGGAAGTAGTTTGACATGTACTTCGGTATCAGGGAGGTGTAGCGGATTTTATAGACTAGGCTCAGTGCAAGTTGTTTTACTCTGTCCTCCACCCTGAGCCGGCCCACTTTGGAGAAGTGGGTAGGAGTCATTGTTTAACATGCTCTGAGTTTTAGACTATAGTTTTTGTCGTGCTGGCTGGCTTTTACTGCACTACATTGACCCACCATACCTATTGTAAACATCAGGGGTCCCCAAACTACGGCCTGTGGGCTGGATTAGGCCCGCCAACGTCCAAAATCCGGCCCGCGGGAAGCCTCAAGTTTTTAAAAAAAGTTAAAAAAATATTTTTTTAAATCTGTCCTTCTATTCCATTTTCTACCACTTGATACTCTGTCTCCTAGTTGCTCCGGCAAATCATATTGTCTAAAAATGCATTTTTCCATCCATGATGTAACAAGTAATATTGGCACTTATCACAAATATTATGTCTCTGGTGGCTATGTTGTTACAACATAGCAGACAGCATCAATAAATGATCTTAGATTGTGTTACGAACATGACGCTACTACAGAGAATGCATCGGAGCAGATGCAGGTCCGAAGCAAAAACAGACCAGTGGCAGTTTTTTTCGAAGGAATTTTCGTACGAAGAATAATGGTAACAAAACTTTCGAGTGTCTCCAAGTTCATTCAAGACCATTAGTGCCACGGCCGATACTGTTCCAGATAGAGGTTGCCCTTGTTCTGGACTATCTTGCCAGTTGTGCAGATTACAGAGTTATTACTAATCAGTTTGGAGTGCACAAATGCAGCGTGAAGAGGTTTGTGTACGCTTTAATATACCTTCTTTTTTCTTTAGGGAGTCCGAAACATTTAACATTTCCTTCGCCACTTTCTTAAATAAATCGTAGTTTCTTTTTTGTCCAATCGATGCACTATAAAAATGTTATGTTCTTTTAATGTGTGAAGCAAATTTGACAGTCTCGTCTTCATTGCAGTTATGTTTTTATTGAATGGTATCTGCTTCCGGGTTACATCCGCATGTTGAGACTGGCGCACGCGCGATGCAAAGGATCCCCTCCGGCAGTCGAGAGATCTGGTTTCAATCGCATAATCCAGGTGTCAGTACGACAGACAGAACAGGATCGCTGACGGGTCGGCCAACTTCCGGCGCCCCTTACAAAAATGGTGAGAAACAGGTAAACGCTGGGGGGGGGAGAAAAAAATAAATAAATTCAGTCTATGCCTGGGCCAAGGAAGAAAAAAAAAAAAACCTCTTGGCCATAGCACACAAAAACATGTGTGTAAGAGGGAAACATCAAATGACACAAAGGACATTAAAGACATTAAAAGAGCAGAGCTGATGCAACCAGCCACTTCTACACACAGCCACAAAAGTAAAACAACAAAAATACATGCACTGTGGTGGCCTCTGCAGTGTTCCACGCCATCGTCTGCTGGGGTGGGGGGAGCATGGCCAGAGACAGGAGCAGACCTAACGAAGCAACCAAGAGAGTTGAGTCCACCCTCGGCCGCCCACCAACTCTCGGCCAGTGTCCAGTCCGCATGAATGAGCAAGGATACGTCTTAGGAGACCGAAGTGTCCGATACCTGCTCGTTCAGCCAAGACACTGTAAAGCCCGTCCGTCCCGGCGCTCAGCGCCAGCTCCGCAGCCATGTCTCTTCCTCCACATTTCCAGTCTCTCCAAGTGGAATCTGGTGTGGCAGAGACCCGGCAGCTGGTCTCCATGGCCAAAAGGCTCCTGGGAGGCAGATCCAGAAGTTAACAAAAAAGCACAGCAGAAGTCACAAAAGTGTCACACTTTGTCACACAGTCCCAAAGGGTCCTGAACCAAAAGGCAAAAGGATGACAAAAGAGCACAGAGCTCCTGCCAACAGCAGCCACTACAGCGGCGCCATCTTGCATGATGCGTTTAAAAAAAAAAGTTGGCCTTTTTAACACCGATTTGATCTGTTTTAATGTCGATTTATATTTTAAGACTGATGTTTTCACGTCCAACAGCTCTCCCTGCACTGTGGCCTCCTAATGCTAGTCTTAAGTAATCAGAAATTAGAAAAGAAAATCATCTCCTTTTTTTCTCTATTGGCTCTTCTGTCTCATTCTCTGCATCTGTGTTGTCATTTTGTATCTCTTCTACATCACTGTCCTCAATCTCTTCTGATTTCTCATCTTCAAAAGTGTTGCCAATGCCTCAATAAGGCTGTCATAAAAGTTGGTCAAAGATTACATCATTGCCTCAATTGCATAATTGATTACAATAGACGCTGTAGGAGGAAGGAATAACTTACGGAAACACAAAATAAGTTAAAAAATGCAAATGATGGTTAGAATTGTAAATTAATGTTCTTGTTTATTCTTAGTTTAGTTGTATTTTTCTTTGATATACATTAAATGTTAGCGCATCAATTTTGATCAAAAGACTGAAGGATTGTGATATTCCCTTACAAACCCAACCTATTGACTGGTTAGAATATGAATGATAGGTTTATTTTTATTTGAAGCGTGACAGTGATTAGACATTTACATTAATTTCACTCTGTAAACCAAGGCAGAAACAGTGGCATCTTAGCAAGCGTGTGGTGTGAGTCTCACTGCTCGGACTGGAATGGAACGGGGCTTTGTGATTTCACTTGAAAGTACAACGAAATGTCTAAGAGCAAACATTCAGACGGGACCGCCTGTGAGGGAAGGCTCAGCTGCCGCTTGTACGTTGATGATATTCGAGTGATACGTGCTTTCATGTCCCCAAAACGTCCCAAAAAATCGCAAGATTTCTCACGAGTCGCTTTAAAAAAATTTTAAAAAGTCGCTAAGAGTTGGAAATATACTACATTTAGATAGAAAATCACCAAATTGACAACACTGCGCTGATGTATGTGTGAAAGATGGATGCAAAGACCCGCCTTGGGAAGCTTCTGATTGGTTTCCATTGTGTGGTGCCTTGTGTGGTTTGCTAGATTTAGCCACAAAAATGTATGGATTGGCTATCGGTCAATCAGTTACTCACCTATGAAATCTTGCGAGGAAACAAACTTTAAATTTTTTTTTTTAAATAGAGTAGTTTTGGGGAAATATAAGCGTGGGAAATGTCAAGTGTGCGTGAGAAAGGGTTAAACTGTGACGCTCACTCAAAGTGCGAGGCTTGGCAGCTCTGTATCTTAGTGTCCAAAATCTGGCCTTGGGGCCATTTGTGGTCTACAAGTTGCTTATTGGTAGTCTGTGACATAAGCTAACTAATGACAAAAGACATTGGGCAACACTAATTTGTATTGTCACTGACACAGGACTTAAATGTGGCGCTTGAAGCCAAGCTATGCCGACAGAAATGGAGTGCATAACCAAAGTCAACTGGAAATAAACGTTCCCGGTCAGCTGGACCACAAACGAATGTCAGAGTGTGTCACTAATATTGATCGTGATACATGCCGCACATCATGCTTAAATTCAACGACATACACTTTCGAGCTAGCTATGTACAAATAGAACATGAAATATGGGCTAATACTTTACAGGTACTATGTTTTTCAGTCAGTATAGATTTGTGTCCTATCAGTGTTGTACATTACAAACTAAAAGCAGCTGAAGCATGCCGTCGCAAGGCTAAGTTAAGCTAGAACATCAGTTCCTCAGTGTTTGTTCTCGCTTAAAATAACAATGTTGCTACAGCTTGGTTATTATACAGGTTACGGAACATAAAACAAGTATTGTTGGTAGTTTTTGGATACATTTTAGTGATTTAAAGGTAGATTGCTCCCATTAGCTGCATTGCTAGCCACCTATGAGCTGATACTGCAAATTAGAATGCAAAAAAATGTTGTCCCATGGCTTGTAAATAGGCAAATAAAAAACCCAAGCTCCCTTTTAATTTCATAGTTTAGTGTAATTGCGGATAGTAGTTAAACACAGCACACTATTGGGCAACACAAAAAGCAACTTGCGTTCAAGCTGAATTGTTAAATTCAGTCATGGTTAAAACGTGATTCTTAAAATACTATTTCATTTGGCCAAGCCTCACCCAGACTCTTACCTTTAGTGGGCCCCCAACGTAAATTGAGTTTGAGACCCCGGACTAGAGGATGTTTGACTAGTAATTTTGCTGTAAGTCCTTAAACAGCAGATGGCTCCTGTCCTGGAAGATCTTTCAATTAAATGCTTGTTCTTTGTGCTTCTAAACCATACTTGCCAACCTTGAGACCTCTGATACCGGGAGGTGGGGGGGGTTATATTTAAGATAGAATTCACCAACTCAAGTATTTCATATATATATATGAAATACTTGACTTTCAGTGAATTCTAGCTATATATATATATATATATATATATATATATATATATATATATATATATATATATATAATTTATTTTATTATACATATAAATAAAATAAATACTTGAATTTCAGTGTTCTGGAGGCTATCCAGTAGATGGCAGTAAACATTGCTGTTTACGGCAGACTAACTGCTTTACGGTAGACTAAACGTGAATGTTGTGTGTTGTTACTGGCGCTGGGAGGACGTTAATGAAACTGCCTAACAATAAACCCACATAAACCAAGAACTCGCCCTCGATCATTCTACAGTTATGACGTCATTGGGCAGGCAAGCTGTTTATATTGTGGGAAAGCGGACGTGAGAACAGGCTGTCCCCACTCAGGTCCGCATTGAGCTGGAGGGGCGTGGCCTCCAGCTCCGGCTGAATACTGGGAGTTTGTCGGGAGAAAATTTCTGCCGGGAGGTTATCGGGAAAGGCGCTGAATACCGGGATTCTCCCGGTAAAAACGGGATTGTTGGCAAGTATGTTCTAAACTAGGCTAGCACAACCTTTCTGTCAGAGGATCCATGGTTAGCATTTTTGCAGTAGATCCTTCAAACAGCAGAGGGCTCCTGTCACACAGATTATCTTTGATCAGTGTTTTTCATACAGTATGTGGCTAGGGCTACCCCAGGCTAAATTTTACCCTAAGCATTTTTTCATTTTGAACCCATTACAAATATTTTTTGATGTTTTAAATCAAACTTAAATTTAATTTGATGCATTTTTTGTACTAAAACAGGTTATGGAGAAATACATTGTACAGTAAGTGTAAAATAATACATTTAACAAACAAAGTTACATATGGTAGAAGTTTGTGAAGCCCTTTGAGGCACTTGTGATTTAAGGGCTATAGAGTTGTGATGTTCTTGGTACAATCCTGATCGGTATTCAATCCCTGTATGTAAAATTACCAGCTCAGCACTGGAAACTGTGCACCACAGTAGGAAGATGATTGGAGAAATTTGCTATTATATGAACAATGACGGTGCAGGAAGGGCCTATGAATATGTTAACATTAAAACATATGAACCGTTGAGTCATTCATTCATTGACGTTTTACATGCAAAACTATGCACAGTGCATGTTTTACCTAATAGGGAGGGGCGTCTTTGTACTATTATGAAGCAGACAAGCGCTTTCTGTTCCCAGTATGCAAGCGGCAACCCCAAGCTCAAGACAACAGAGCGGAGTCCACGAGAGGCTCAAAGACAGCTGCCTTTGGGCAACGTAGGGCTAACCCACCCATGTACCCTCAGGAGTTCTCTGTCCCCAGGTAGGTTCCCAAAGCGGCACACTAATTTTCATCCTGTTGTAAAACAATAGTCATTTGTGTCACAGGCCTTCCAACGATCAGGATGCTGCGCTCAGGAACCGAGCGGGAGGCAGGGGTAGAAAAGAGTATACGAGGAACCTGGATAACTTTGTGCTACGAGGCAAAAGAGAATATGACAGAGACAATGGAACGTGAGTGCCTGCATCGGTTGAGAAATTTGTAATGGATCTTTAAACATCCTTTTGTCACTAGTGGAATTTCCCCTGATGAGAAGAGAGGTGGCAGAGGTCCGTGGAACTGGGGCTGTGTGGAAGAATCATCAAGGTGTGTGGCTGTCGGTCAACATCATCAATGTCAAATTAGTGTGTGCAATCAATGCTTGTTCTTGTATCCTGTTTGAAGTGAGTTAATGGAGGTCACACCTGATGCTCATGTACAGGCTGAGGGGGCTCAAGCACCAGCGGAAGATAACCAGAACATGTGAGTATCACTAGCAGATGGGTCAAAAATTTGAATTTTGATGTCATTCTGACAATTTTTGAAATGTCTGTATTGATACTGTTTTAAATAACTATCTCTCCCTCACACCTTCTGTACAGATCTTAAGTGAAGTAATCCAGCTGCAAATTGATTAGTGTAATTAACAAAATAGCATTGATTGGAAACCCAGAATCAAAGTGGGAAAATAAGACAACTGCACTAGTGTATGGTCTCCACGTGTCTATATGCACTCCCTACAATGTGTACTTTAAGAGTATCTCCAGACTTCGGTACATTTTCATGTTTAATCTGTCAGTAGCACTTTATTTCAGTCCCAATAAAGTGTTTTTTGTGGTAGTGCAGCAGATGGAGAGATGATGGTCCAGGTTGCCATGGAGATGACCCTGGATGAATGGAAGGCCCTGCAAGAGGTCAGTCGTCCAAAGGCAGATTTGAATATCCGCAAAGCTGAGAACACCATTCCATCGAAGGCAAAGGTCATCCACAAGTCCAAACATGTGGAAGTAAGTCAAAATACCATTTTACACGCACCTTCATTGGGAAGTCAACTTGTACAATTTATCATAGGGACGTATGCATACATGTATTCAAAAACATCAAGAAAAATGTAGGAGAAATAACATATTTCAATGTCAGAATTTCCAATAGTAAGTGGTGAAACAACTTTATCCGTTGTATAATCCTGAAAAATAAATGGAATGAAAGCACAGATGGATGCTGTCCTCGACTCAGGTTTTGGTCACTTCTGCTGCCCTCATACTGCCTGAAACGTTTAAAAGCTGCAAATGGTCAACCCAGAAGACAAAGTAAATTGTCTGTCGTGACCATTCCAAATCACAACTGGTCTGTGGTTGGAGGTGAATTTATTTGGCAATTTACCAAATCTTCAGCCTATCAAAGAGAATCTGGAGGAAATGGAGGATGACGGTCATGTCTTCCGCCGTTCTGTGAATGACATCACCTCCCTCTTGGACATCAACTTTGGAAGTCTGGGACGGCGGGGGAGAGGCAGAGGGACTCGCAGCGGGGGTCCACCCAGCTACCCGCAAAGAGCCGAATCCAGGCTAGAGAAGGTGTTTTGTTTTCTTACTCTATGTATAAACAAACATCACAGTAGTGTTTACTTTACGTGCCTACTTGTTTACTTTACATGCTTACTTCCAGGTGAACGATGTTGCACCTGACCCGGACAACCCAGAAGATTTTCCAGCACTATCAGCAAGAAATTAAGGTTTATGCTCCATGTAGTTAGTGGGGGGGAAAGGGTAGCAATTAAAAACACTTGAGTAGGTTTAATTCTGCTGTTAAAATTTGGTGTTTTTATCTTGCTGTATTTTTGTTCTACTCCCATGGCACTGAGCTTTAACTATATGAAAATAAAGACTCATGCAAATGTTTCTGGTTTTAGCACTTTTGTTTCCCTGTACCGTATTTTTTGAAGTATAAGTCGCTCCGGAATATAAGTCGCACCGGCCGAAAATGCATAATAAAGAAGGAAAAAAACAAGTCGCACTGGAGTATAAGTCGCATTTTTGGGGGAAATTTATTTGATAAAACCCAACACCAAGAATAGACATTTGAAAGGCAATTTAAAATAAATAAAGAACAGTGAACAGGCTGAATAAATGTACGTTATATGACTCATAAATAACCAACTGAGAACGTGCCTGGTATGTTAACGTAACATAATATGGTAAGAGTCATTCAAATAGCTATAACATATATACAACATGCTATAAGTTTACCAAACAATCTGTCACTCCTAATCGCTAAATCCGATGAAATCTTATACGTCTAGTCTCTTACGTGAATGAGCTAAATAATATTTGATATTTTACGGTAATGTGTTAATTTCACACAAGTCGCTCCTGAGTATAAGTCGCACCCCCGGCCAAACTATGAAAAACACTGCGACTTATAGTCTGAAAAATACGGTACTTTTATTTTTTTTGCTTCTGACTTGTCATCAGTCTTTAAAAACAAATCAAAGATCAAGTTTACAATGGGCTCGTACATAAAAAGCAAGGCGTGTATAAATGCATTTTAATTGGGTGTACATGTTAATAGGTAGTGGATGTACAGGAGTTACATTAGGTCCCATTTGGACAGAAATTACATGATTACAATAGTACAAAAAGATGTATCTTTAAAAAATGAGTAAATCAAATGTGAAATATTTACAATCTTCAAAAGAAACCGCTGACTAATAGACAAGTGTAAGTACTACTACGGTACTTCCAGGTTCAAGACTGAGGTTTGAAATGACAGTTACGTTTTTAAAAGGATGGCCTTGGAGAATAACGTATATTAAAATAAAATTCTAGTCGTACTCTACTGGTTACAAAATGTTTTAACCTTCAAATTAAATCAGGATCGTCACATCCACGGGCTCACCGAAGTACAGGCGCTCTTGCTCTAGGTGTGGAGTGACTGCAAAGAAAAACATTCATGGATGAACATGTGAATTACAATTGGGCCTCATGGTGTTAAGACTTTAAAAGCATTTCTCTAATACAAGGAGATAGATACCAGAGCTTAGAAAATCGCACAGTTTGCAAAGAGCGGCGAACTTTATGTCCACTGGAGGCGGCGGGTCTGTTGTGCGAAACAAGAGGCGAGTAAAGTTAGATGATCAAGATGGGTAGTAGATAAAGTACAAGAGAAGAGCGTAGACCAGAGAAGCTATAGCCAGCCATACTTAAAACAAAACTGGAGGACATGCAAGCAGTGCCATTGAAAGGAAGTGTAGGTAGATGTGACTATCAGGACATTTGCAAGCACTATATTTAAATTGATCTTGTCAATCCAATATGCATCATGTTGGCGGGTCTCCGTAAACCTTGCCTGCAAGTGCGTCAGGTTTAAGTTGACAGGAGCGCACGTGTTGGCTGCGTCTTTATGGCCGCCACATGGCTCACTAAACACAGGGTCGCCGGCTGCTACGTGAAAGCTGCCCACCAATGGGGTGCCACACACGGAGCTAGCAGAGAGAGGGGGGGATGCTTTTTGGTTAGAATACATGAGTGGCTATAGCCTCTGGGTTGCTTGTTTTTACACAAGATAAACAATGACACAACAAATCCTGGTAAATTGAAGTTACACTTTGGTTCATTGTGAAAGGCACAAAAAGCTCCGCATTTATTATTCTGCATTTAAAACCTGTTATGGTGCATTGTTATCCTTGTGCAATTTCATTAGTGGGTTGCTTGATTAATCAACAGATTTCAGTGTGTTTAGCTCAGGGGACTGAAAGATTAGTTGGCTAGCATAACGCCTCCCATACACACAAGATATGGGTACTGTACATTACCAGGTTGTGATGTGTAATTGTCGCAATATTGCTGTAGAGTTACAGCTCATTTGCACTGTTAGTGATGTGTTGACACAAGACATGATCCTGTCATTTTACACATCGAGTTATGGCCTAGATGGAATTGAAATGATGTGTGTCCAATAACTGACCTGTGGATATAATGGCTAGTATTTTGGTACCAAGCAGATCTCATATTAACAAACCATTAGTTCTGGACAAAGCAATATACTTAATGCCATATTCTCAACTTTTTTGTAGGGCTCGGTTTATTTGCTGCACACAATCTCATTTTGGATAAAAATGTGACTCCTTATCGAGAAGTAAATACAACAGGTGACCCTCTATCTCCGTCGTTAGGATGTCTTGTTCTGACCGATGCGTTACAATGCTGTTATCAACTCCCGTAACTGCCCCAAAACGGCGCTAATTAGAGCTGGAACACTACTCTGGTACGATTTACAACTACTCTGGTACAAACAATGACATCCATCCTTATGTCAAAAGTTACTCAAGCCTATCCCAGCTGACTTAAGTCAAGACCAGGAACATTTGTACCATTCAACCTAAACTGAACTGTACCACTTGGTGCATAAATGGCTTCATGGTACCATTGTACAAAACCCAAAACCAGTGAAGTTGGCACGTTGTGTAAATCGTAAATAAAAACAGAATACAATGATTTGCAAATCCTTTTCAACATATATTCAATTGAATTTACTGTAAAGACAAGATACATGTACTTAATTGTAGAACTGAGAAACTAATAATTTTTTGGGCAAATGATCATTAACTTAGAATTTAATGGCAGCAACACATTGCAAACAAGTTGGAACAGGGGCATTTTTACCACTGTTACATGGCCTTTCCTTTTAACAACACTCAGTAAACATTTGGGAACTGAGGAGACCAATTTTTGAAGCTTTTCAGGTGGAATTATTTCCCATTTTTGCTTGATGTACAGCTTAAGTTGTTCTACAGTCCGGGGTCTACGTTGTCGTATTTTATGCTTCATAATGTGCCACACATTTTCAATGGGAGACAGGTCTGGACTACAGGCAGGCCAGTCTAGTACCCACACTCTTTTACTATGAAGCCACGCTGTTGTAACACGTGCAGAATGTAGCTTAGCATTGTCTTGCTGAAATAAGCAGGGGCGTCCATGAAAAAGACTTGGCTTGGATGGCAATATATGTTGCTCCAAAACCTGTGTGTACCTTTCAGCATTAATGGTGCCTTCACAGATGTGTAAGTTACCCATGTCTTGGGCACTAATACACCCCCATACCATCACAGATGCTGGCTTTTCAACTTTGCGCCCATAACAATCCAGATGGTTCTTTTCCTCTTTGGTCCGGCGGACACAACGTCCACAGTTTCCAAAAACAATTTGAAATGTGGACTCGTCAGACCACAGAACACTTTTCCACTTTGCATCAGTCCATCTTAGATGAGCTCGGGCCCAGTGAATCCGGAGGCGTTTCTGGGTGTTGTTGATAAATGGCTTTCGCTTTGCATAGTAGAGTTTTAACTTGCACTTACAGATGTAGCGACAAACTGTAGTTACTAACAGTGGTTTTCTGAAGTATTCCTAAGCCCATGGGGTGATATGCATCACACACTGATGTCGCTTTTTGATGCAGTACCGCCTGAGATCGAAGGTCACGTAGGTTTTTCGTCCTTTCTGCTTACGTGCAGTGATTGCTCCAGATTCTCTGAACCTTTTGATGATATTACGGACCGTAGATGGCGAAATACCTAAATTCCTTGCAATAGCTCGTTGAGAAATGTTCTTAGACAATTTGCTCACGCCGCATTTGACAAAGTGGAGACCCTCGCCCCATCCTTGTTTGTGAATGACTGAGCATTTAATGAGCTTCTTTTATACCCAATCATGGCACCCACCTGTTCCCATTTAGCCTGTTCACCTGTGGGATATCCCAAATAAATGTTTGATAAGCATTTCTCAACTTTCTCAGTATTTTTTTAAACATGTTGCAGGCATCAAATTCCAAATGAGCTATTTGCAAAAAATAAAGTTTCTCAGTTCGAACGTTAAGTATCTTGTCTTTGCAGTCTATTCAATTGAATATAGGTTAAAAAGGATTTGCAAATCACTGTATTCTGTTTTTATTTAAGATTTATACAACGTGCCAACTTCACTTGTTTTGGGTTTTGTATAATAAAGAGGCAGACAATACCCTGACCTCCTACCTGCATGCTCCACTGGCTGGCAGTGAGGTTCTGGTCCTCTTTCTGCTGTCCAAACGGTCGGACAAAGCCAACGAATTGACACTGGCCTGAAGCACTGCCCTGCTGCAAGGGAGATCATTGAGTAGTTTGGTCACCGCTACGCTTATGTATATGTCAGAGCATGCACGATAAGCGATGAAATGGAAAAACCTTACTTAAGAGACGCCGACCTGGTGTGAACCTTATTCTCCTCTTGCCTGTGAAAACACAATTTCATATAAAAAGTCACTTGGCTCTTGTAGCAGCTTCAGCAAGTCAGGTGAGATTTAGTGAGGCCAAACATAGTAGCAGGTGGGGACGTAATGGGTGCTGCTGGTGATTTATACCATTGACACAAATAGCCATCAGCCCACAAAATGAGAGTAGAATCAACAGAATGATGTTTCAAAATAAAATGATTGAGATAGAAAATAAAGCTTGGTAACAATGACCGCAAAAACAAGAGCCTCTCTTGCTGTTTGATTCAATTATTTAAATAGCAACAGGATAATTTTTCTTTTCAACATACCATCAATTCTAATTATTGTAGTTTGGGAGCAATGACTGGTGAATGAAGACTGAACTTTTTTTTTTTTTTCATTTCAACAATGGTTTGTAGTGTAAGAGAAAATGGAATGCAAAACATGGCTATCTTCGACCATGTGGTCATTTATACTGCTAAGTATACTGCAGCAACAGACCCAATGTTGTAATGGCGTTAAGAAGCAAACTGCTGAGCCAGCATTAATACCACTGGTGAGTAGGCCTGGGCTGGATGATACATTTCCCCACAAATTATTGCCAATAATAATATTTCAAGTATTCCTTTCAAACACAAACTTGATTTCTCATATTGTTTTACCATTTTAATTGAAATGTATATTAACTTTTAATTATTCAAAATAAACAAAAATAAAATGTATTTTTAATCTCTGTTAGCAAAAAATGCACTTTAATTAATTATCTTGAAGTGCGTTTTTTTCCCCAGTTGGAAAAACTGGGTTTTTTGCCATTACTTTCCAAAAAATTGGGTATGCTTGCTTGTTCGTTTGGTTACCTCGCGGTGCTTCCCAGTAGGCCCCACTAGTGGGTCGTGACTAGCGAGGCTTTCTTTGATTAACTTATTGACCAAAGCCTACTGATGAGTTCACTGTAAATAACAAAATGGGTTTCAGACAAACAGCTGAGTAGCATGCAGAGGTAGATAAACCTACTCAATGCTGACCACTGATACATACACCAAATATACTTACTGTTGACTTTTAAAAAAACATCAGGAGGTTGCCTACAGCCAACATTTTTTGACCCGGCGCTAATAAGAAACCCTGGAGGTGATTTGCATTAGTAGAACATGCATCAGCGGCTATAGCAGACTGGTTAAATTAACAAGAGGCGTTAATTGGAGAATTTACAGTATTTCTGATTAGGTTAGGAGTTAAAAAAAGGGGAGGGGGGTGGGGGGGGCTCACTTACGGCGTTCTGTTAGATCCAGAATGGGGGAGGGGGCCAGCACACATTTTTTGTTGGGGAGGGTGGGGGCTCATGGGTGGCAGAACTCATAGAAATCCTAACCCGTCTATACAGAAATGCAGCATGGAAGAAGGGAAGCCATACACAATCCACCACAGGGCAAGGCTACACAGGGAGCAGAGTAGCATGGCTACCAGCCATCTGAAAGGAGGACAAATCCAAACAAGAGCAAAACAAAAGGAAATAAAAAGGGAATAATAAAGATAATACAAGAGACGACCAGGCGGCACACAAAGATGCTCTGCTTTTCCAATGGGTCTGGATCAGTAAACAGACAATCTCCATGTTAAGACATGTTGCTGTGTAGAGATAGAACACATTGTGAATAATAAACACAAAAATATTTTTACAGTAATAATCTCTACATTGGATTTACTGTTCTCGTCTAATAGAACAACACAGAAAGTAGTGTGTGTACTGATCCAGCGTCATTTTAAACAGGCAGCAAAACAGTGCGAACCCGGTCCGAAACGTTGGTCACAAAAAGACATATTGAAGACATGTACGAGGCGTGTATAAGCGTGCGTATGTCGGAGTAATGCGCCGTGTCTTTTTGCCATGCATGGAAGAAAAAGGCAGAAAAAGGTGGTTTCCACTTAAATGTTTCCTGTCAAGTTAGAAGTTTGACATGCACTTCGGTGTTAAACGGTGAAGCCAGCTGAGGTTAAATGTTTGTAGGCCACTTGTTACTCTGTTCCAACCTCCACTTTACTGTACAGCGGGATATCAACAACACATCTGGCACGTACAAAAGGAGTGTTAGGGTCAACGTCATCATGTATGGATGTCAAAATAGCAACTTAAACAACATTTACAGACTAAAAAAAGTTTTAAAAAAAGTCATCAACGTTGCAACTTTTTTTATCTTTATATTTCTTCTTTATATTAGGACTTAGGGATTTTTGTCTTGTATAACTACAAGACTTTACGCTTGCAAAAGTAGGACCTTATTTTGGTAGTATTAAAACTACTTCCCCACAAAATTCCAACTACAGTACTACCTTGTTTATTGCTGTTAATTGGTTAAGGTTATGACCGCGATATATGCATTTACCCAAAGTAATAATATTTATTAATAAATCAGATATTTCGTAGATAGAGCATAAACAACCTGCTTATTACCTTCTAAATACATGTTTCAACATTATGAGCGTACTTTAGACATGTAATGCTGCCTGTGGCCACAACACTAAACTAACTCTCTGAATGGTTTGGTCTTATCTAATTGTCCGTACTCCTGTAGTATTGGTCATTTTAGTTCATTTAGCCATGTTTATGCTTGAAAATGCTTAATTTAGGTAACAAATGTTGTAGAGAATGCTTAAAAAAACAGAAAAAATTAGCGAAAAGGTAAAGCACGAAAAGCTGCAAAATTTGAAGCGCAGTGTTACGAGGGACAACTGCATTTTTTCTCTGTGAAATAACGACTCTACTGCAAAATTTCTCTTACAAAATGATAACCTTATTTTAACATTGACTTCACACAAATGTACGACTTACATTGAGAAATAATAACTTTGTTCTTTTTCATTTACGTGCTTGTAATACAACTTTTTCCTCTCAGTAATATTACAAGTTATCGCGCAAGATTACAACCTCACTCTCTCAAATATTGTATAAAAGTACCACTTTATTCTCGTAATATGACATCGTTATGTGTAAAATTCCAACTTGGACTTTATTAATATTACAATTAAAAATGATCTCAAGAGATACTTTAGAAGAAACTTTAGTATTGTCCTAAAATTAGAAATTGTATCTTATATTACCTTTATTCTCATATTAATAAAAAAAAGTTTTGTTTGATTTATCACACAAATAACATTTTGCCATGTGACTTTTTTCAAGCAAACTAACAACTTTATTGTTGTAACTTTCTTAAATTGCGTAAACAGGCCTTTACTGGACAAAAACACTTCCTTTACCAACAATTCTTCTTCGCTAGAAGCATGAATGTAAGCCAGGCACAAAAACAAATGTCGGTTCATTCATATCCTGAGCAATGGCGCGATGGATTGCTGTTAGCAAATACAGCAGACCAGCTCTTAAAAGTAATGCATCTACTTATTACATATCCAAGTTGTGCCATAGCAAAAAGAAAAAAGAAAAGAACAAATCAGCCGCACCATTCAATGGCAGTGCAACCAATTGTACAGGAAGATGCTGTAGCTGAAAGAGGAAGTAGCATGCTCTTACCTCCTTCAAACCTTACACTGCACCACTTTCCCTCAGCTATCTTTTAAACGACAGGCAACACATTGGCCACAGCGCCCCCGTGAGGCCGCAGCAGAACACTACCACCTGCCTGATACAAATGTCAACTTTACTTCTATTGCCACTTATCTTCTATAATTCCAACAGTTTTTGTGGCGTTATTACGCCTTTTTTTCTTTCAAATAACTTAATTCTCATAACACTATGACTATTCTCCTGCAAAATGATGTCTTTAATCTTAAAACTGCAACTTTTTGACTATTCTTTCAATAATTGTTTTCTCTTGCAAAAGGACAACTATTGTTGCCTTTTTACCCCAGCAAAATAACATACTCAGACTCTCATACTGCCACTTATCTTGCAAAATGACTTGTGTCTTGCAATATTACAACTTTTTTCTTGCAAAGTTACAACTTTGCTCAAACGGTGTGCATTTTGTCTCGCAAAATTCTGTCTTTAATCTTGCATTTTCATCTTAGAGAATTACCTCTTTGTTCTTGTAATACTGCATTTTTACTCTCGCATGATTACAACTTTATTCTTGCAATATTCTAACTTCATTATTGTAACACTGACTTTTCCTTCGTTAATTCTTGCTTTATTTATGCTGGATTTTTCTCTCTCAAAGTGACAACCTTATTTCTCATTGGGGATGTAACAATTACCAGTATTAATGCCAAGGCGTGATACAATTACGGATGGTTAATATTTGACAATTTTATTCATCGTAAAACTGTGATTGTTGACCGGATTAAAAAAAAACAACCCAATAATACTGCTCATTTCCTAGAGAAACAGCTAGCATGCTGATCGCCAGCTATGTAATGCTAACATGAATTAAAAGACAGTCTTTCCCCATTACAAATGTGTTACAGTACACCTTCCTTTATTGCTGTTATTTGGTTATTAGCCTTAAATGTTAATTATAAAAAGTATATTTTCATAGAGCATAAAAAACTTATTATTAACTTCTAAATATTTTTTTAAATTATCCGAGCCCTCTAGACATGAAACAACACCCACATAGTCCCCTTTATACTCGTTTAATCGAATATATAGTAATGCCTTGATATAACAGCGTGCTTTGATTGGTTTGGTCTCATCCACTAACCATCAGTACTATTACATTGATATTTTTTAGTTTATTTCACCATTTTTATGCTTAATTTACCCCCAAAATACATAAAACATGCTTAAAAAAACACAATAACAAAATCTGCCAGAGTGAAGCTGCAAATTTTAAAGCTTGATTTGGCGAGGGACAACTAACTGTACCCAAATCTAAACTTGTATAATCACATTGCTGTTTGAACAACTAACCTATTTACTTGTGAAAATTAGACCCACATTCGTGCTCTTAGGACAGAGTGACAGATGTGAATGAAGGTCCATACATGGGCGTGTCTACAACAGGAAGTGAACCCACGTTATGTCACATAAACCGTGAGTGAAGCGTGATACCCCCGTTTTTCCTTTACCATAAAAAACCAAAAACACTCTAAAACCTCTACAAATTAAAACGGAAGAAGGTAAACATATTTAAACACTCAAATAAAAATTATCCTAGGAATCTTAAGAAGCCAGGACAAAATCTAATGTTTCTTCTGCCAATTAAAGTATATTAAGAGTGTGTAAATTTATAAAAAATTTAAAAAAAGACTTTGTTGAAAGATTTCAGTGTGTACCAGTACTTTTAAGCACGTTCAACAATACTGTGATAATGACGACAACCCATTTATCCATCCATTTTTCTACCGCTGGTCCTGCTGATAATTAATTTAATTAAACTTAATTCATGTAATATTACAACACGAACTGAATGCAACTCACAGCTACTAAGTTGCATATGTGTGTATTATCTGCGCATTGCTATATGTTGTGATTAGCGATGGGCGATATGGCCTAAAATCTATATTGCGATGTGTATTGCAGCCTCCTGCGATGACATATCACCATATATTATTTGGTACGTAAATGATAATTCAATTAATTAAAAACGAGTTACAAAAGGCTTCTAATTTGGCTGATGACGTCTGCGTAAACATATTACGTCATTTCCTGTTGGATTGACTTTTCACAACTATTACTAATTTACTGCTAGCATCTAGTTACTTTCTGTTGTAACATGGTTATATCTACGCTTCTGTTAAATTGTAATAAGCACTTCTCTGTTGTTTGGATACTAGTTTTGAGTGATACAACAAATTTGGGTATTGATCCAATACCAAGCGATTACAGTCATATGTTGAAGAGGTTCATTTAGCCTATTAATGTGTATTTATAAGTGGTTGATTTATATAGGCTAGTAAGGTAAAGTTTTGTACCTGACAAGTTTCAGCTATCTTGCTTCTGCAGTCTTCATCAGAGGTGTCACGTGATGTTATTAGCATGACGTCAGGTACAAAACTTTACCTTACTAGCCTATATAAATCAACCACTTATAAATAAATAAAATATTGGTCATGCCAATGCTGAAACCTAAAATTGCAATAATCATTGATCAAATTTTTTATAAAAATTATAATCCGACAAAAAACACAGGATGGTGATGTAACAATATCAATACAATATTTTAATTTTAATTTCCTACTGTTAGCTCTAATTTGAATCCCTTTATTTCTATTAAAGTGCATCGATGTCCAAAGACTTATTTCCTTAGTTTGTAAACAACAAAAATATTGATCAAATCATTGTCGAATCAACTATATACGGCTCTTATACTTGGTATCGTTACAGTCGATATTTGTATGAATCCACCCCTTTTGTTTACATTCAAGAGTGCTAGCTTGTGTTAGCGATTAGCAAGGCTTATTGTATCCTCCTACAATGTGAAGTATATTTAGCTATTCCTCGTCGAGTGATACTTGTAAAACACAGTTGTTGTGCCGCCATGGAGACGATTATTGCTGATTTAGGAAGTGGCTTGGCACTGTGGAGGGATGTTAGCTGCTAGCCAGGATGCTACATTGCATTGGGCATATGTTTTTCTTGTCGCTGTCAAATTTTCAGGACACAACTAGAATGTGTCAACAATATGCATTATCACGATAAAACGATAGTAATAAAAGCGCTATGGTCGGCCAAATTTAGTTGCGTTGTAATAATTCGGTGTTACAGTCCTTACTTTTCTTTCTGTGGCATTTCAGAATAGCAGCAACCTCAACATTCGCACACATTTTCTGTTTCAACGTTCTTCTCTGTAATATAGTACTAAATGGCACAGGACACGTACAAACTCCTATTTCAAATAAGTTATTTACACTCTCCAGTCTTCCATTGATTGCAAACATCCCAAGACACTGACAGTTCCAAATTAATTTGGCTTCCTACTTTTCCACCAGAACACCGCAAATCACTTCCCAAGTCACTCCTCATGCTTGACATATTAATCACCACTAATAGATTATAGAGTGGCTTATATTCCCCCTAGACCTGAATTCAAACTTATTCCAAAGAACCAACTAAGATGTATAAGAGGAGGAACACTACACAGCCCCTTAGCTCATCAGGAAAGCTACACTATTACAATGCAACGTGCCCTTCAGGGGATCATCTAATTACATTGTAAACATGGCAGCATCATCCCTACCTTCATTTTTGAGTCAATTGATCTGGTGCGCGTAACAGTTTTGGTCCACGGTGGTACTTACGATAATGAACTGGAGGATCTAGCCTGCCTCTGGCTTTTCAGGGCTCGCAGTTTGTCGCCCTGCGTCAGGCCGTTACGTTCATCGTCATCGTTATACTGCAGAACAGCACAAGTTTTATAGTTGACATCGTGGCGTATTGTTTCGCTTCCAAAACTTACCAGTTCCAGCTCTCCTTTCTTGGACACCCTGTTCTTGTTGCTGCCGTTAATGGTTATGTCGTCCACTCCGGAGAGGATTCTTGTCACGACCAGTTTATCGTTCTCCCTTTCGCCGAGCATCTTCTCCCGAAAGACGTCTCCCTCAGCCCACAGACTGTTCTGTTTCCTGTCAGACGAGAACATCACAGTACATCAGGTACATAAGATTAGGGATGTGCAAAAAAGATTATAGCAACCGGCCAAAAGTTAGTTCTCTTGTGGCAGTTGATTTAGTCTCAACTAGAGATGTCTGATAGTTTGAGTTTGAGTTTATTTCGAACATGCAAGCATACAACATGATACATCACAATTTCCAGTTTCTTTTCAACATGTTCGAAAAGGAGTAGGAAGAAGCAGAGCTTATTTAATCCTACCCCTTTTCTTTACATAACAGTTGCAAAACTTTTTGTTCACTTCCTGTTCACAATTTTTTCACAATAAACTCCATAAGTAATCACAATAAAAATAAATAAATAAATAATAGTAAGAATTTAATAATAATAATTGGTGAAGTAAGTCATATTTCATATGATGAGATAAGTAAGATTACTTTAAGAATGAATGAATGGATGGATGAAATAAATTGAGAATGTTTGTCATGGTTCTTCTTCTTTGTACTTTGTAAACACTTTAAGTTTGAAGAGTTTCTTGAAGTGTATCATATTAGTACATTGTTTGATTGCTTTGCTTAATCCATTCCATAATTTAATTCCACATATTGATATACTGAAGGTCTTAAGTGTTGTACGTGCAAACAAATGTTTTAAATTACGTTTTTCTCTAAGATTATATTTCTCCTCTTTTTTTGAGAAGAATTGTTGTATATTCTTGGGTAGCAGGTTATAGTTTGCTTTGTGCATAATTTTAGCTGTTTGCAAATTCACTATGTCGTGGAATTTCAGTATTTTTGATTCAATAAATAAAGGGTTTGTATGTTCTCTATATCCAACATTATGTATTATTCTAACTGATCTTTTTTGTAACACCGTTAATGAATGAAGTGTACTTTTGTAATTATTTCCCCATATTTCTACACAGTAGCTCAGATATGGTAACACTAGTGAGCAGTAGAGAATATGAAGGGATTTTTGGTCTAGAACAGGGGTCTCAAACTCAATTTACCTGGGGGCCACTGGATGCAGAAACTGGGTGAGGCTGGGCCGCAAGAAAAGATTTCTTAAAAAAAATCCAACATGCACTTTTTAATGAATTCACCTTCTTTGAATGGCTTTCCCGCCCTAGCAACTTCTGAGAATGAAGACTATAGAAGAAAAGGTCATTTCCAACATCAGTATTCAAGGACAACTTTAAAACAAATGTGCATATCAGTGGTGGGGGTTAAACTATTGAATTCTCTTTACAATGAGATAAAAGATTGTAAAAATATATTCCAATTGAAAAAATATATAAAGACAGAACAATAAGATCATATGGACAGCCATACGTGTTTACATTTTGCTTTATATTTATTATTTTACTTATTTTTTGCCTTGTTTTATATTTGTTTTGTATCATCCCGTGAGGTGTATATTACTTATTTTGTTTTTTTTGTTCGGTTTGTACTTCATGAAGTTTTGCACTTTTTGTGTTTTTTTGTGTGGTTTTTTGTTTGTTTTCGTTATATTTGGATGTAATTGTTGGTTTATATGATATCATTAAGTAAGACTACGTATTATGTTGAAGGGGGCAGAAAAATATAAGATTTTTCTTCATCCTGCTCCTTCTCAGGCTTTGGTGTGTAAATGTATAATTGAATAATTGAGGTATACTTGTCTATCGATCAAAGATGCACATCAATGAAGGAGATAAATAAAAATGAAATTAAATTAAATGAAATAAGACACATCGGGGTGTCGGGGCTCGCCGTGGAGTTTACAGTTACGGTAGCACAATTAGCCCCGAACGGGCTAACATCACCACTAACGTGTTACACGTCTGATTCGCCCAGCGACTCTCTGTCGGAGTATCAGCGCTGGGGTCAAGTGCACCACACTTTTGTATTGTCGCTAGGTCCTTCGGCGGAGTGCTTTGGAAGCTACCGGACCGCTCGTCTTCCCCGCCCGGACTGTTTACAATGGGGGCGGGAGCAAGCAGGCGGGCGAGCGAAGGAGGCAGGGAGGGAGGGAGGAAGAGCGTGTGTCGTGGAAAAGCAGCAAAATGTTTCTCTGCTTGCATCACGCAACTGACGTCAATGCATACTTGCCAACCTTGAGACCTCCGAATTCGGGAGATGGGGGCGGGGGGATTGAGGTGTGTGTGGGGGGATTGGGAGGAGGCGAGTTGGGGGTAGCGGGGGTGTTTTTGTAGCCAGGAAGAGTTAGGGCTGCAAAGGATTCTGGGTATTTGTTCTGTTGTGTTTATGTTGTGTTACGGTGCGGATGTTCTCCCGAATTGTGTTTGTCGTTCTTGTTTGGTGTGGGTTCACAGTGTGGCGCATATTTGTAACAGTGTTAAAAAATAAATAAAATAAAATATGACCACCCTCAGTGTGACATGTGTGGCTGTTCCTCAAGTATGTCTTGCAATAACTTACGTGTGTCTGCAGAAGCCTCACCCATGTGTCTGGGCCTGCAAGCTGTTAGTATGGTGAAAAAGATGATGCGGTGACAGTTTCTAAAGGACACTAAAGGCAGTGCCATCACGGCACGCCCTCGTGTCGAGAGCCTTATACCACACCGTGATTGGTAGATTCCTTCAGCTCCGCACACAACGCTGTCAAGCGCCATTCATTTAAAACTTGCGGGCCGCACTAACATTAAACTTTCATATTAAGGTGGGGGCCGTAAAATAAGGTCTCGCGGGCCGCAATTGGCCCGCGGGCCGCGTGTTTGAGACCCCTGGTCTAGAACATGTTTTGCTTTATTCATTATTGACGTGTTTCTTGCAACTTTATGTTGTATATTTTTTACGTGAGATTTCCAGTTCAATTTATCATCAATCATTATACCTAGAAATTTGGTTTCGTTTACCCTTTCAATTTCTATTCCGTCTATTTGTATTTGTGTTTGACTTTCTCTTCTACTGTTACCAAATAGCATTATTTTAGTTTTACTAAGATTCAACGATAGTCTGTTTTTGTCAAACCATCTTTTTAATTTGTTAATTTCTTCTGTTATTTGTATTATCTCCTGTGTGTTCTCTCCTGAACAAAACACTGTTGTATCATCCGCAAATAATACTAACTTTAAATCTTTTGTAACTTTACAAATGTCATTTATATAGAGATTGAATAATTTAGGTCCTAATATTGATCCCTGAGGTACACCACAGGATATATTTAGCGTTGTAGACGTGTGTTCGCCTAGCTTCACGTATTGTTTCCTGTTCGTTAGATAACTTCTTATCCAGTTTAAGACTAACCCTCTGATGCCATATCATTCTAGTTTTTTGATTAAAATATTGTGATTAATTGTGTCAAATGCTTTAGTTAGATCCATAAAAACCGCTGCCGCACATTTTTTACTATTTATTGCATTGGTAATTTCTTCTGTAATTTCAATTAAAGCCATTGAAGTTGAAACATTAGCTCTGTATCCATATTGGTTCTCTTCGAGTATTCTATTTTTATTTATGAAACTTTCTAATCTGTTATTGAACAGTTTTTCAATGATTTTAGAAAATTGTGGAAGTAGAGAAACAGGTCTATAATTTGTAAATTGATGTTTGTCTCCAGTCTTATAAATTGGTGCAACTTTAGCTATTTTCATTTTGTTTGGAAATGTACCTGTTTGAAATGATAGGTTACTAATATACATTAATGGTCCTGAGATCTCTTCAATAACCTTTTTTATCATTTCCATATCAATTCCGTTACAATCAGTTGAAGTCTTAGATTTACATTTTTTCACGATTGTAACTATTTCCTCCTGTGTCACATTACTGAGGAACATGGAGTTGGGATTTCGCTCTATGGTATCATTATAGTCCTCAATTGGAACTGGGTCTGGAATCCTTTCTTCCAATTTTGGTCCAATATTTACAAAATAATTATTGAAGCTTTCAACTACTTCCTTTATGTTGTCATTTTTTTTATTTTCATCTAAGAAGTATTGAGGGTAGTCCCTCTTAGTTCCATTTTTAATAATGCTATTGAGGATGCCCCATGTTGCTCTCATATTATTTTTGTTCCTGTCCAATAATTCACTGTAATATTCTTTTCTACATGATCGTAGTATGTCTGTTAACTTGTTTTTATACTTTTTGTACTTAATTTCTGCCTCTATAGTTCTTTGTTCTATAAATGTTCTATATAGTGTATTCTTCTTCTTACAAGCATTTTTTAATCCTTTTGTCATCCATGGTTGATTATTCTTTCTCTGCTTGTTACTGAGTTGTATCCATGGACAATGTTTGTCATAAAGTATTATGAACTTGTTTAAGAAATGTTCATATGCTTCATCAACCTCTTTTTCATTGTACACATTGTCCCAATCTTGCTTTTGTAGCTCAATTTTGAAGGCAGTCATCCTCTTCTCTGTGCATAGTCTTCGAAATGTCCTTTTGTCTTCCATGTTCTTCTTGTAGTTTCCATCATATATTGTAAAAACTGGCAGATGATCACTAACGTCGCTTATAAGTAGACCACTTGTAGTGTTATTATCAAAATCATTGGTAAAAATATTATCAATAAGCGTGGCACATTGTCCTGTGATTCTGCTTGGCTTTGTGATTTTAGGATATAGACTGATGCTGTACATTGTATCAATGAAGTCATCAATAGACTTTTGCTTGTTGTGGTTCAATAAGTCAATATTAAAGTCACCACATAAAAACATTATTCTTTGACCATTGTCCATGTAAGTTGCCTTGATCCATTCTTCAAATGTTTCTATACTTGACTTAGGTGATTTATATATACAACTGATGAATATGTTTTTGCTTTTTTCCTGACATATTTCAATGGTTATACATTCTAAGATATTATCTATGGCAAATTACATGTTTTTTACCACATTGTAGTTCAGGTTCTTCATCACGTACACAGCTACTCCTCCTCCATTTTTGTTGGTTCTGTTGATGTAGTTTAGTTCATATCCCTCCAGATCAAAATCTATTCCTTTTTTATCATCAATCCATGTTTCTGTGACAGCAATCACTTTGAAGGGTTCGTTGATGTGTTCCAAAAAGTTCTTAATGTTGTTGTAATTTGCATACAAGCTTCTACTATTAAAATGAATAATTGACAATTTGTTATCACATTCAATGTTGCTATTATATTGATCATCTGTATAATAAAAACAACTATTACTGATGTGGGAGAAAAAATTTGTATCTGGATCTATATCATTTTCCAAATCCTGGTTTTTGTGATCTTTGTTGCAGAAATGTTTTAGTTCCATATTTTCTTGTTCAACAAACTTTGATGTTGTTTCAATAATCTCTTTAAGTGTAGGTGGATGCAATCCTGAATCTAGGTCCTCTTGTTTAGTCGTCCCTTGGAACATAGTAGTGCCGATGCTGAATTTGGGTGTTTGTTTTCTGTCAGTCCATTATCATCGTTGTTGTGGTAGCTGTGTAAACTTTAAAAATTGTCCAGGTCCTTGATGTCATGGACAACAATTACTCTTGCTTCTGGACCTCCATTCAGCTTGATGTAGATTTTACAGTTGGTGCTCCAAGTTCCCTGGATTTTTCCCTGCCTTCTCAAGTCGCGTGCTTTCTTGGCGATTCCAGCATTACGTTTTGTGAGATGCTCATTCATGTACACATTTGTTCCCTTCAGCTTCTTTCCCTGTCTCAGCAATGGCATTTTAGATTTTCTGTTTACGAGTTTCACGAGCACGACTGGAGTGGCGTTGTTGTTTCTTCCGTTCAGTGGGATGCATGTTTCGATGGTATTAATGTCAATTTCAATTTCCTTTGATTGCAGAAAGTTGACCACTTGCTGTTCTGCTGAGACCATATCCATTTCATCTGGTTCACCTTCATTATTCACAGCTTTCGCATAGGATCTTGGTTTAATTCGGTGCCCTGTCACAATATCATTCATTCGTTTATCCTGATCCATTTCATCTATGATGTTCCTCAGCATGTTGTTGTCTTCTTGAAGGATCGTCATTTGTTTGCTCATTTCAGTGGCTTCTTTATTTCTGGTGTTGTTCTCTTTTTTAATTTCTTCTTTCATTTCTTTCATATCCTCTTTCCATCCATCCATCAATTCTTCCAATTTTTCTATCATTTCTTCTTTAAATTCCTGGAGTATTTTTTGTAGTATCCCTTCTTGAATCCCATCATGTCCTGTGCCCAGCTTCAAATCGGTCTTTCCAGTCAATCCTTTAACTTTTGGCATTGCGGCAATCACTGACGTCAGCGCCTCTTATGTCTTAAGGGCAGTTACTTCTTTAGCGACTTGCGGCACTTTTAACTTGTTTTTTCAACAATTTCGTACCTTGCGCCGTTCAGAGATCAATTTGAGGTGTCAGCCTGTCAACTTATATCACTCTGCGACGTCGGGATCACTTTAAAACAGCTGTAAACTCGCCGTAACTTTTGGTTGCTAGGCAACCGCTTTGAACTGCGGGAGGCGCCTTTGGCTTGAGGCTAACGGCTCTTCCACTCGCCTTATTTCAGCGTATCAGTGCCTCTCAACTGACCAAAATCAGATCGAAGATGCCAGGTGACTCTCCTGTGGCTGTGATCGCAAATCAGTGGTCAAATCAGTGGTCAAAATCTTCAGACTTAACAAAAACTCCGGTAGCAGAAGCGGAGCTTTTCTTCTTTGCGTCCTTTCTCATTGACAGGAAGTGACGAAGTGATAGTATCGGACTTTAAAATGTAATATTGGAAAATTATCGGTATCTGTTTCAAAAAGAAAAATGTATGACTTTTTAATTCGCCGCTGTGTACACGGACGTAGGGAGAAGTACAGAGCGCCAATAAACCTTAAAGGCACTGCCTTTGCGTGCCGGCCCAGTCACATAATATCTACGGCTTTTCACACACACAAGCGAATGCAAGGCATACTTGGTCAACAGCCATACAGGTCACACTGAGGGTGTCCGTATAAACAACTTTAACACTGTTACAAATATGCGCCACACTGTGAACCCACACCAAACAAGAATGACACATTTCGGGAGAACATCCGCACGGTAACACAACATAAACACAACAGAACAAATACCCAGAATCCCTTGCAGCACTAACTCTTCCGGGACGCTACAATATACACCCCCGCTACCCCCCACCTCAACCCCCCCCCCCCCCACCTCCTCATGCTCTCTCAGGGAGAGCATGTCCCAAATTCCAAGCTGCTGTTTTGAGGCATGTTAAAAAAAAACAATGCACTTTGTGACTTCAATAATAAATATGGCAGTGCCATGTTGGCATTTTTTTCCATAACTTGAGTTGATTTATTTTGGGAAACCTTGTTACGTTGTTTAATGCATCCAGCGGGGCATCACAACAAAATTAGGCATAATGTGTCAATTCCACGACTGTATATATCGGTTGATATCGGAATCGGTAATTAAGAGTTGGACAATATCGGATATCAACAAAAAAGCCATTATCGGACATTTCTAGTCTCAACTAGTGGGCTTTTGAGAGAAGGCCAACGTGACGTGGGGAGTTAAACCACATCCAGTAGAGCTGCAACGGTTAAATCAATTAGAAAAAAGCTTTAAATTCTATATTGTTGGTATTGTATATGTTTAATGAGTGTAATAGCAATTGATAAAATCCGGACTGTATGGAGTGCCTGGCACTTTGAAATACGTGAGCATAGTTTCCGCACAAGTGCTGCAATAAAGTGCATATGAGTTCTTATATTTTGTGTTATTAACACAAATTTAAATGTCGCTTATGTGCATTTATTTAAAAGAGAAATAAATAAATGATAAATGGGTTGTACTTGTATAGCGCTTTTCTACCTTCAAGATACTCAAAGCGCTTTGACAGTATTTCCACATTCACCCATTCACACACACATTCACACACTGATGGCGGGAGCTGCCATGCAAGGCGCTAACCAGCAGCCATCAGGAGCAAGGGTGAAGTGTCTTGCCCAAGGACACAACGGACGTGACTAGGATGGTAGAAGGTGGGGATTGAACCCCAGTAACCAGCAACCTTCCGATTGCTGGCACGGCCACTCTACCAACTTCGCCACGCCGTCCCCGAAAGTTATAGTAAGCAGAAAAATTACATTTATTATCTTATTTCCATTTTTTTCCCTAAAATACATATTAGGCAACTAATCAATAGAATACTTGATTACCTAAATCAATAGCTCTGACATCCAGGCACTGGCACAACTCCAAGCAACATTATTCCGCTTCATACAACACTGGCATGGAAACAGGAGCTCATGACATTCAGACAAACCAACAACTGAGATGTTGGAAGTAGCTGCCATGCACTTACTCTTCAACAAAGTTCTGCTGAGGCCCGATGATGGACCCCGGGCGACAGATCCGTATCCAAGCAATCACCTCCGCCGCCGTCATGCAGTAATGCTTCATCATGTAGCAGCCAATCAGAGTGCCAGTGCGCCCCAAACCCGCTGAAATGCACCGGAAAGGTGTGAAATTACAGCATTAGTCAAGCTAGGTCGCAGAACAATATACAGTATCTCACTGAAGTGAGTACACCCCTTAAATTAAAAGGACTACAGACGGAAATTAGCATTAAGTGTCCGCCCTGAGATCGGTAGGTCGTGAGTTCAAACCCCGGCCGAGTCATACCAAAGACTATAAAAATGGGACCAATTACCTCCCTGCTTGACACTCAGTATCAAGGGTTGGAATTGGGGGTTGAATCACCAAAAATGATTCCCGGGCGCGGCCACCGCTGCTGCTCACTGCTTCCCTCACCTCCCAGGGGGTGATCAAGGGTGATGGGTCAAATGCTGAGAATAATTTCGCCACACCTAGTGTGTGTGTGACAATTATGGGTACTTTAACTTTATTATGCTAAATCTGGTGCAGCCATTTTTTTTAATGTAACTGCAGATTGTCCTTTAAATAAAATAGTACCTCAATACCTCACACTTCAGGAACTTTTACTGTATGCCAGTTCTCAAGGGAGAATACCATAGAAATAAAAAACTTGGTTAAACTTTAGAGTGGGGGTGTCCCGATCTGATGTGGATATTGGTATGATTGCAGCAAACAAAAACCAAAAAAAAAGTATCGGACTATATTGGCTTGCGTCTAAAATCTCTGATAGAAGCAGTCCTGCAGCGTGTTAATTTGTGAAAAGCCAGGTTACATCTAAATGTCCTCCAATTGCTTGTATTCCGTCACTTGACTTTTTCCCGGAAGTGAAAACCATTGGTGGTCGACCAAGATGGCTGTTGTACAACAAGCAGCACGCAAACTATCGGAGTACAAAACAGGCATAAATCTTCCTGCAAAAAGCAGATACCAGCAAAAAATCTAACTAGGCAATGGAATGGATCTCTATACTTATAATATATATATATATATATATATATATATATATATATATATATATATATATATATATATTTAAAAAAAAAAAAAAGATTTGTCGAGCAATATCAAGGATTATATGTTGGTCGCGTTCCCAGACATATCTAACTATTGAGCTACAGACGATATTCTACTCGACAAAACAGATGGAAAGTTGGAAAAGCATGGAGGTCTACAACTTATTTGTGTGTGACTGGGTCAAGGAAATTGGTATCAAGGTGCATGGCAAACGTGTTTAAGAAATACAAATAATATCAAGATAATACTTAAATGGGAGCTAATAAGCGTAAAAAGGATATCAAACAAAGCTTTAACGAAGTGATCACTGCAAACTCATGCATTCTTTGACTTTGCTCACTTGGACTGGAGTGTTTGCTGCTTTTTTCGTCGTCGTTTCCTAAAATCTTGCCCTTTTCTGATAACCTCTAAATGGCGCATAGTACCCATTGAGAACAGAGCTAGCTTGACCACCATGCATATATAATGGGCGGGACGTGAGCCGGATGTGAAGTCAGTAAAATTCAAGCAATGAGCACACAAGGTTGGTCTACTCTTGTATTTTAGTGAAGTCATTTACAAAAGGTAAACATTGTAAGTTATAGGCTACTGTGACCTAGCAGCTACAAAACAGCTAAGCACACTATAGCACACAAACGTAATAGTCTTTAATTGAACAATATTGCAGTCTAAAACACATTTGTCAGTATAAACAAGTAAAAATAATTATACTTGCATATTACAGGTACAACGTCTCCAAGGCAGAAGCATATTAGAAAGTATCCAGTAACAAATATATCTGCATCATTCAGTTTACTCTATCGTAAGCTTAACTGAATGAATTAGTGTCCGCAAGATGTCACCAAAAAAAAAATTATTAGGCCACTTCAACTGAATAACAGCAACACTCCGTTCCAGACGGTTAATAATAAATAGGTTAGTGTTTTTCATACGTACTATTGTTCTGTAAATATTTTCACTTGATCAAGCATTTGTAGTATTCTGCACAACAAAATAATCAGTGTGTATGATTAGTGCTAATATCGTATTGGATCAAGATCCGCATCGGCCAATATTCAAGGCTCAAATCGTATTGGAAGTGAAAAACTTGTATCGGGGCACCCCTAATTTAGAGGAGTCAGCGTACAGCTTGTACAGCAGTATAGATTTACTACACACTTAAAATGAGTCAACACTGCAGGTTGGAATCTTTGGACACCTCACGATTCGATTACGATTCAGGAGCTATGGAATATTGATGCATATTTAATTAATGTATATTGATGCAGTTTTACATTTCTTTCCCTAATTCAGCGTTTATCACTTGCAACTTTAAAAAACAGTGCTTTTGTAATAAAAACAGTTAAATTACTTCTCACATGACAAACTGGAACGTAAGTATCCTATAATAAAGGAGCCGGTCGGCTCTGTTGGTTAGGTGGCTCGCTTCAGTCAGCCAAATTTTAGAACGGTCTGCATTACTTTATTTACAATAAATAAATGGATTATCGACGTTTACTAATCAATTCTATAATCGCCCATGTACGAATTGCGATGCATTTGAAAATCGATTATTTCTCCCAACTCTAGTCAACACACATCCATTATTGTCTAAATAGCTGACGGCACAAGTAAGTAGCAATATAGTCCTATTTAAAGTCTAGCTTGGTTGTAACAGTGTCAGTCTGGGGCTGCATGAGTGCTGCCAGCTTGCACTGGGGTTCATTGAGACATTCCGAAACAAAATTTCAGATGTCAGTACATCCAAACTGTTGTTCAAGCTGCACATTGACTACTTTAAGTCACTATTGCATTGTCCTTTAAGGAGATATCACAAAGTGGTTGCTGAAATGTTAAGGATGCTAACTGAGTATGTTATCCAATCGGTTCCGTACCTTTGCAGTGGACGGCTATGACTCCCTCTGCGTTCTCACTTATATTGAGGAACTTCCTGACAATGGTGTCGTTGGGCGTGCTCCCGTCCACAAAGAAGAGGTCGTGATGTTCAAAGCCCGAATCTGTGAAGCGCCGGGCATCGTACATCTTTTTGTTGAGTCGCACAATATTGGTGATGTTGTGTTGCCTAAAATAAGGGATGTAGGCCTCAGGAGCGTGCAGAGGGTAGCCTGAAGTAACAAATTTGTGTTTTAAGGTGACAGTTGCTATAATTAACAACAGTTGATGCGCTACACCAGACGTACCGTTCTCTATTTTGCTTTTGGGATGAGGCCCGCTAAATGCAAGGAATTTCCCCGGAATGATCCAGTTTAAATCGCCATTTTCCGCCCTCTCATAGTGCTCGTATTCCTCCAAATCAAAGTTGGAGAAGTCCAGCCAGCCGTACTGCAGCGCCTGGCGGAGGGAAATCTCATTAGGAGTGTGACTCAGCAAAACAGCAGACGAACGAGTGGTAGAACGGAGACGTACCTTGTGGACAGCACGGAGGCAGTCGAGGATGTTTAGTTTGTACATGCAGGTTCCAAACGAGGCATCTCTGAGAAACACCAGGTTATTTGATTTTCATTTCTATTAGCAACAAATTATCCAGCCTTATAAAGACCCAAATCATACGTATGCCTCATTTTAGAACCAATCCCGACATAATATACACTACCGTTCAAAAGTTTGGGGTCACATTGAAATGTCCTTATTTTTTAAGGAAAAGCACTGTACTTTTCAATGAAGATAACTTTAAACTACCGTAGTCTTAACTTTAAAGAAATACACTCTATACATTGCTAATGTGGTAAATGACTATTCTAGCTGCAAATGTCTGGTTTTTGGTGCAATATCTACATAGGTGTATAGAGGCCCATTTCCAGCAAGTATCACTCCAGTGTTCTAATGGTACAATGTGTTTGCTCATTGGCTCAGAAGGCTAATTGATGATTAGAAAACCCTTGTGCAATCATGTTCACACATCTGAAAACAGTTTAGCTCGTTACAGAAGCTACAAAACTGACCTTCCTTTGAGCAGATTGAGTTTCTGGAGCATCACATTTGTGGGCTCAATTAAACGCTCAAAATGGCCAGAAAAAGAGAACTTTCATCTGAAACTCGACAGTCTATTGTTCTTAGAAATAAAGGCTATTCCACAAAATTGTTTGGGGGACCCCAAACTTTTGAACGGTAGTGTACGATTTAAAAACTGATAGCATATTTTAGTATTTTGGGCAACCTTATATTGCAATAGATAGTGCAGGTGTACCTAATATTGCTCTGAAACTTTTGGACTTGCAACAAATACACTCTTGTTTACCTGAATGGAATGTATGTGCAGTTCTTGGACACCAGTAGACTGTAGGCCTCATCTGGTGTCATATTCAGGTACATTACCTACACACGCATAAATACACAAATTGTCTTAGTACAGTAGGTGCATAAAACAGTCATTATGCACCATGTATAAAATACTGTTTCCACTCACTGCATACGAGCCTATGAGGTAAGCAGCATTGACTACTTTCTTCGGATCCACACCGGTATAAAACACAATCTTCTTCCTTGAAAGTGTAACGGACTGTGCAAAGACATGAATTATATTAAGTCACGTCACAGCAAACTGCATTTCCTTGTGCGGGACATTTTAATCGCATCATTGAAACATGACCTGAGCACATTATGATTTAAAGTGGCAGCTTTGAACAGCTGCTTAAACAAATGGCTCTTACACGTGTATAAAAGGATGTTAATGTATGATGGTTTTAATGGCAATGTACTTTTTTTTTTAAGGAAACAATGACAAGAAAGCCATTTCAAAGGTATGTTATACATACAGTTTGGTATTGCAACATTTAATCACGTTATAACTCTTGGTTTAGTAACCAGTAAAAGGTTGCCCGGCAAGAAAGAAAGATGAACATGTCTCATTCAAAGCAAGAAGACTTGGGCGTCATAAAAGATGTCACCAGGCCAGTGATGCCAACTCCTCAGTAAGGAAAGTAGCCATTGGCTGTCCTAAAAGTTGCTACATGATGTCACCACCTCATTTGCATAGTTGATAGGTGTAAGATAAATAAGTAGGGATAACAGCAGTGTTTCCCACACATTCATTTATTTGTTGCGGCCCGCCACAAAAAACAAAAAAAAATTTTTTTTTAATTTTTATTTTTTTTCGTGTCCTGTCAAGCTTCTCAGGCAAATCATATAGTTGATGTAGATGCCCTTATCGGCTGTTCAGATTTACTTTACAAAAGAGAAGTGTAGGATCAAGATTTTTGGAGCTCTTTATTCAGTGGATCAGGGGCCGTACTTATCAAGCTTCTTAGAATTACTCCTAAGAAGTCTGCTAAGAGTTGACTTAAGAGTAAATAAATTTTTCGCTGAAAGCTGCACTTAAAAGTTAGTTATCAAGCGTCTTAATCACACTTTCAGCGAGGTGTAGGACTGAATCTTAAGTGTCACACTCAGAGCTGAATTACGACATTACTATGTGCCGTAAACGGAATTTTAGGTGACGTCATTTCTGTGTCCATAGAAATGACCAATCACGGAAGGGAATCCCTTGTCTAAGAATAAAGAAATATCTTAGAAATATTTAAGTGGACAATGGGAGTGTATATTTTGACAATAAACTACAAAATAATACAAAACAAACAAACAATATTGGCAATGAATCAAAAATAAATGTTTCCTTTTTGTTGCACCTTTCCTGCTTCCTGCTCCCAGACCGTAACAAAGAGGCAGGGGAGACACTTCTCCAGGATGTATGCTCGGGGCAACACCCTTCACTTTACCCGGCAGTGGGTCTCCACAGCGGACGACTTTAGAGTGAATGTTGAGTCCGGCGATTAGTTGCAAATCTTGCTTTATTGATTGCTTGCACACAGCCAATCCAACACAAAACAAACTAGTCCCCGCTCGCACTCACAATACCGCTCCCTCTCTTCTCTCGCCCACACACTCACTGACGTCACTCACCTCACATGCTGTAACCTAGCGCAGTGTTTTTCAACCACTGTGCCGCGGCACACTAGTAGTGTGCCGTGAGATAGTCTGGTGTGACGTGGGAGATTCAATTAAAGATTAAAGTACCAATTATTGTCACACACACACTAGATGTGGTGAAATTTGTCCTCTGATGATCTCATTTCACCTATTTGGGTTAAAAATATTTTTTGCAAAGCAGTAATTATAATCTTCAAATGATGTGTTGTTGTTGAGTGTCAGTGCTGTCTAGAGCTCGGCAGAGTAACCGTGTAATACTCTTCCATATCAGTAGGTGGCAGCCGGTAGCTAATTGCTTTGTAGATGTCGGAAACAGCGGGAGGCAGAGTGCAGGTAAAAAGGTGTCTAATGCTTAAACCAAAAATAAACAAAAGGTGAGTGCCCCTAAGAAAAGGCATTGAAGCTTAGGGAAGGCTGTGCATAACAAAACTAAAACTGAACTGGCTACAAAGTAAACAAAAACAGAATGCTGGACGACAGCAAAGACTTACTGTGGAGCAAAGACGGCGTCCACAAAGTACATCCGAACATGACATGACAATCAACAATGTCCCCACCGAGAAGGATAAAAACAACTGAAATATTCTTGACTGCTAAAACAAAGTAGATGCGGGAAATATCGCTCAAAGGAAGACATGAAACTGCTACAGGAAAATACCAAAAAAAAAAAAAAAACCCACCAAAATAGGAGCGCAAGACAAGAAGTAAAACACTACACACAGGAAAACCGCAATAAACTCCAAATAAGTCAGGGTGTGATGTGACAGGTGGTGACAGTACACCTACTTTGAGACAAGAGCTATAGTGATGCATGCTTGGTTATGGTTTGAATTCATATCCAACACTTGCGACAACGACTTTTTACTGTCAACTGAGTTTCGTTTTTTAATGATTTCTGCTGGTGGTGTGCCTCCGCATTTGTTCAACGCAAAAAGTGTGCCTTGGCTCAAAAAAGGTTGAAAAACACTGACCTAGCGTATGTGTGTGCCACACACATACGCTACTCTCATAACATTTTATTTCCAATTCATTAATTAGGCAACTAATTTGAAACTGGTGTGGGTGGCTCTATATATACTAGTCCACTGCAGCCACATGCAGAAATCAACAAGGAATCGAAAATTATTAAATCTGTGACAAAAATAATACCTGCTCTGTCTAAACGATACCGTTTGATCAGCTGCTCGTCATCAAACAAAGATGAACGTTCGCGCACGTCTCTCGCCTCAGTGCCATCCCCTGCAACTCCTAACCACTTAAGACACCTCTGAAGGTCTCTTAAATATCGTGGAGAGTAGGAGTGATTCTTAGACTTAAGAACGTTGATAAAAAGCTTTTATTCTTAAGTTTGAGAGAAGGACTAAATTTCGCAAATTTTCAGGACTTAAGTGTAAAATGGCACTCTAAGAAGCTTGATAAGTACGGCCCCAGATGTTTGATGAAGCTTTGTGTCTATCTACCACCACTACTGTTTTCTGTTTGTTACTGACTGTGGCAGGACACCTCTGCCTCTGTTTCACTTTATGTTGCTGGTAAATAATATGGTTGTAGTAGTAGGCTAAAGTTAAATTATTTAGTATACACTAATTAAAGGGGCAGAGCTTTAAGAGACATTTAGCTTTTATATTTTTATAAGATATATTTTTTGTAAGAACCACAATTAATACATATATTTCAGTGAATAACTTATTGTTCAAATCTGTATATAAATATGTACATAAAGTGTTGTAATTATATTGTAAAATGGATGGATGGACGTTTAAAACAAAACTATTAATTAGTAAGTATACATTTTTTTAGCCTTTTTAGAGAAAATCATATTGTAGTAAATTATGCAAATTACTCGATGTCATGGTGACCACGCCCATAGCCACGCCCCCACCGCCACAGGTATTTTGGCAGTTTATGGGAAACACTGAACGGTATTATGTTTATAATACTGGTATGCCGGTTTCAACGTCTTTTCAGTAATACCGTGACGTGTGATGGTATTGAACGAAAACTTGGTGAGTGTAGTTTTTTTAAATAAACATCTCTCAGAACCCTCTGCGCAGCGCGGGACTGGCAAGGAAGTGAGGCGTGTTCGTACTCATCGTAGATAAAAGGAATAGTTTTTTATTAGACATTAAATCTGTCTATAGCTGGTTGAGTTATGCTGCTAACAAACAGACAAACAAGGGGAGGGTGGCTGGAGCCTTTTCCAGCTGCACTGGGGTGGAAAGAAGGGCTGGCCGGACAAGTCCCCACCTCACAAACCATCACACTGAAAAGATATTTGAAACCAGCTAAGCTAAACATCAGAGTGTGATGTATTTACATTATTAAAAGTTATATTGTTGGTTTACTTTACTGAGAAACATTTCCAAGACTGATATAAAAAATGACCACTATAGAGGACACTGCTTCCCATAATGTAAAAGTTGAAAGACACTAAATTATTTATATCATTGTTTTACACTTGTACCACTGGATGTTTATATTATAGACATCAACTACCGGTATAAGTTATTAATGAAATATTTTCTTTTTTCCTAAACAATTATTTGCACTTAGAAATACTTGTTTGTAGTAATAAATATGACTGAAACATTTTAACATTATGTTTGTGTTCAATTACATTAAGTGTGTTTATCCTAATCATTCCCAGAGCCCAAAAAAAGTCTGCGGGCTATAGAGCGTTTTCTATTCGGGCTCCAGTACTCTGGAATGCCCTCCTGGTAACAGTTAGAGATGCTACCTCAGTAGAAGCATTTAAGTCCCATCTTAAAACGTATTTGTATACTCTAGCCTTTAAAATAGACCCCCTTTTCAGACCAGTTGATTATCATTTTTTTGTTGTTTTTGTTTTTAAATCGGCTCAATAACATGAACGATTGGATTGGGACATTGCAGTGATTTATTTTGTGTGACAGTGCGGAAACTTTTACATCTTGATCTGTAAACCAAGTCGGAAACAGCGGCAGCTTTGCACATGCGCATTTCATTTGGAGTCTGGACGCGGATGGGGTGTGGGTCTCCTCTCATCTCGGACTGCTTTACGAGGCTAATGTCAACCTGACCGCTTGAGAGGAGGTAATACGTGCTATAATGTAGGGATGTACCTATCCGATATTGATATTGGTCCGATATCAGCAAAAAAACAAGTATCGGTTGATATGGGCTTGCATCTAAAATCTCTGATGTAAGCTCCAATAGAAGATGTACTTGTGCAAAGCTAGACAGTCAGTTAGCATCTAAATGTCCTCCAATAGGCACACAAGTTTGATCTTCTCTGGTGTTTTAGTGAAGTCAAAAAGGTAAACATGCCAGGCTATACTGTGTGCTACTAGGAATGAGCAGCTACTGCACAACAGCTAAGCACACAAGCTAGACATACGTAATAAAGCGTCCTTAATTGAACAATACTGCAATCTAAAACATGACATTTGTCAACAAAATATCAAATATTTATAGTTGCATATTACTTACAAATTGTCAAAGGCAGGAGAGTATTAGAAAGTATCCAGTAACAAACGTGTCTGGATCATTTAAGTTGCTGCGTCATGAGTTATTGTGACCACTCGGTGTCACCAAAACACAAATTAACATTCCATTTCAAAATCCTAAATCTGCCATAAGGTTAATTGTTTCCATACCTACCATTGATCTTTGAGTATTTCAGTTATCTAAACCTTTTCAAACATTCTACACTATAAAATGAGGTTAGTATTACCTACTATTGTTCTGTTTGACTAATTTTACTTGAGCCAACCTTTTCTAACAATTCAAACTACAAAATAATAAAACTATGATCCCTGCTGATATCATAGATTAAACTTGGTTTCGGCCAACACTTACGACTCCACTATCAGTATTGTATTGGAAACTAGATGAGGCAATTCCTGAAGGAATTGCGTGTGAATGCTCCAATGCTGAAGCTGAACTGAAATCCTGGATTTTTTTTTAGAATTGTTGAAGTAGAGCACACAATTCCCAAACAGGCTGAATATTTTGAAGTTGGAACAGTTGGAAACAGATGAAAAATGTGGGAGTTGTGGAACTTTGAAGAATGTCCCATTGATTTCAATGGGAAAACCAGGAATTCTGGAAAATCCTGGAATTTTTTTGAACTTGGAAAATATTTAGTTTAAATTTCCAGAATGGTCAAATGTGTTGAAGGTGGAATGGTTTGAATCGGTTGAAAAATGTGGAAACGGTAGAAGTTTGAAAAATGGCCAATTCATTTTGAATGGGGAAAATGTCCCGTAAAACCTGGAATTCTGGGAAATTTTGGAATTTGTCAAGGGAAATCCCGCGTTTCCCGAACAGGCTGAACAGTTTGAAGTTGGCACGGTTTGAATCTGGTGAAAAATGTTTAAGGTGAAGCGCGCCAAAATCTGGAGAAGAAGTTGAATAAATTGAATAGATTAATTTTGGTGTACCATATGTGTGAATGCTTTGGAGCATTCACACAATTAAAAGTCGCTTGATTTGTTGCTTGTGTTTAAAAGAGTTGGAATGTTGCCAGATTTGGCGAGAAAGTCGCCAAGTCGGCAACACTGCTCAATGCAGACCGTGCGTAATTACCTTTTCCACACTTGCATAACTAGTCAAACTGTTGTGTGATGCGTCTTTACACACACATACACCCCTCACATTATGCTTGCCTCATTCAAACTGTGATTTATTGTTCTTGCATCCTAATAAAAACAACAGTTAAGTAATATTTACACTCAAATGCATGCGAGATACGGTTTTCCCCCCACCCCTGTGTCCTTGTTACCTTGAGTTTCTTTGTCAGTTTGCAACAGAAGCGATAAAGCATGGCCAGGTTGAGGGGGCCAAAGTCTGCATAGAAGCTGAGCAAGCAGAAAAGTCAAGTTATTCAAAAACACACACACACTTCTAAGAATATGCATTGTTTTACAGTTGTCTAATGCAGTGGTCCCCAACCTTTTTGTAACTGCGGACCAGTCAACGCTTGCAAATTTGTCCCACAGACTGGGGGGGGGGGGTTGTCATAAAAAAATACAATCATGTGTGCTTACGGACTGTATCCCTGCAGACTATATTGATATATAATGTAGGAACCAGAAATATTAATAACAGAAATAAACAACCCTTTTGTGCGAATGAGTGTAAATGGGGGAGGGAGGTTTTTTGGGTTGGTGCACTAATTGTAAGTGTATCTTGTATTTTTTATGTTGATTTAATAAAAATAAAAAATAAAAAAAATATATATATATTTTAATTCTTGTGCGGCACGGTACCAATCGATCCACGGCCCGGTGGTTGGGGACCACTGGTCTAATGCAAATATGTAGAAATGTGGATAGAGCATTAATGACAAAAGTTGCAATAATGAACTGCATTTGCAGAAACTATAAATTGCCCTCAGTGCTGCTTGAGTGCCATCAATGGGCCAAACACAGGGTTAAAATGTCATTAACTTACCTTTCATATGCCAACTCTTCATCAATGCAGAAATAATGTCTCTCGGTCGTGCTTTTCACCTTTTGCTTAATGATGGCAAAATAAAGTTGATCTAAAAATGAAAAAAAAAGGATGGGAGGAGGAAGTTACTTTAAGAAGATTACTTTTTTTGTGCAGGCTCAAAACTCACCTTTGACGATCTCAATGCATCTTGACAAAACATCCTCTCCGTTCATGTTGACCGGAGCTCTTTTAAACATATTCGTCACAAGAACGTACGCATACTTACACACAAAAAAATATACTTAATGTTTTATGAACTTTTCGCGTTGCCGTTAGTGTTGAAGGTCTAACTTTGCCCTTCTCAAAAGTCGTCTTTGTCGAAGGAAGGCGGTGGTGAGTTTCAATGTGTGACTAAAGTGCGCACTATGCTAAAAAGTGAGCTCCGCCCACCTTTAGCCAGCGCAAAAAGCCATTGGCGGAAGCAGATTCAACACGTCACGCCATTGGAAAAAGACAGTGCCAATCACGCTTAGTCCCGCCTCTTTTAGTTTAAAGTTCTCCCGTTCTGACAGACGATAGGCGGTGGCAAGGTTGCCAAGGCGGATGCTGCATTTGACATCAGCCAATCACAATCGAGGTTTTTCCACTTCTCGACTGGAGTAAAGGATGAAGGACATGGAAGTGCAAAATGCAATACAGTATAAAACATCACTATTTATACATATTAATATTTTTATTTATGTGTTTAACCCCCCCCCCCCACATGACAAACCGTGCTGTTTATTAGACATAAAGCAATAGACGTTTTCGCCACAGAAAACAAATCACTGTTTAAAAAAAAAAAAAGGTTAATGGTGTTGCACATGTAAAAGTTGACATTGTCCGTCGCCCCGCCACTTTGACTTTACCTGAAATCTCAATGTAAATATCCGAGTTTGGCTCCGCCTCTGAGCCGTGCATAGCTGCGCAGCGCTTCTTCCTCCTCGACTCCACTCGGCTCCTGTCGCTCTTCCGCTTCATGTTGCCTCTCAAGGCTGCAGCACGGTGGACATGACGCGTCTCCCGCAGGGCCCCGCTTTTGTCGCGGTGCTATAACGCAGCCATGATCTGCGTGTAGTGCACCAATGTCCACTCCGCTCCTCCGGTGTGTCTCCTTTGGTGGTGGTGGTGGTTAGTGTTGTTGGTGACGTGCACACATGCAGGGGCAGGTTCAATGCCGCCATGCAAGACTGGTGACATCATCTACTGTACCATACCTCATAGATGTGGCATTATTAACGCATGTATTTTTTTTATGGCAATATGACAAGTCATTCTCAAACTGTACACATTTTATTTCACTGTCTTTTTCAAAATACATGTTCACATTTTTTATAGCAATCTAAAACAGGCTTGGGCAATTATTTTGACTCGGGGGGCCACATTTAGAGAAAAACATGTGTCTGGGGGGCCGGTATATCTATTTTTAGGGACACTAATACAAAACTTCACAATAATGTCTGATTGAATGCTCAAAACGTTATGACAGACCGCCTTAAAAAACATAATGGAAATTTTAAATTTTTTCTATGAACGATAAAACACTGAATATTGACAAAATATGAATGTCACACCCCCTTTCGAATCTTTTGATCGACATATTTTGCAAACAAGTGAAACGCAACAAAAATGCAACAAACAGTGAAATATGAACGCGAAGGGTATAAAATAAACCCACCAACAATCTGATATATCTGATACATCACTAAGCTTTAGAACTTGGGGCGGTATAGCTCGGTTGGTAGAGTGGTCGTGCCAGCAACTTGAGGGTTCCAGGTTCCATCCCAGTCACTGCCGTTGTGTCCTTGGGCAAGACACTTTACCCAACTGCTCCCAGTGCCACCCACATTGGTTTAAATGTAACATAGATATTGGGTTTCACTATGTAAAGTGCTTTGAGTCACTAGAGAAAAGCGCTATATAAATATAATTCACTTCACTTCCACTTTGTTGTGAAAAGCTCCTTCCGCAATGCTTGGTGCCTCGTCTGAGCTGATGTGACGTAGATGACCATAGTAACTAATTAGATGACCATAGTAACTAATTAGATTACCATAGTAACTGGTATATCATCCATAAGCGCAGATTCCAACCATTGAAATACTTTGTATAGTTCAAGACTTCCGGTCATTAGAAAACATGACGGCGCATCATAATGGCAGCTACACTTTCCATCTTAAACATCTAAATAAATGATTTGGGAATGCCCGCGGTCCAGATTGAAAACCTTAACGGCCCGCATGTGGCCCCCGGGCCTTAATTTGCCCAGGTCTGATCTGAAAGGTCTTTCAGTCCAACCAACTTTTGTACCAAAAGCTACTGAAAAATGTTTTTTTTAAATTGTATATTTGTTTTACAGAACCAATGCATCAAAACAAGGCGTTATGTATTTCAAGTTATTTTATTTAAATAAATCAGTAATTTACAAAATAATTGTAATACAATTGAATATTAGTAGGCCATCGTGTTATAAAATGTATTCTAATAGCTACACATTACAATAACATTTAAAGGTCTTTCAGTTTAACTTGTGTACCAAAACTTTCTTAAAATGAATATTTAAAATATTTTTATTGTGGATTTTTTTTTAACAGTGCCACTGCATCAAAACAAGCCTCTTATATTTTTAAGTTATATTATTTTAAGTGAATAAATAAATGATATGTGAAAATATTAATAATTGTATAATAAGCCTGCTCAGTGGCCTTGTGGTTAGAGTGTCCGCCCTGAGTCATACCAAAGACTATAAAAATGGGACCCATTACCTCCCTGCTTGGCACTCAGCATCAAAGGTTGGAATTGGGGGTTAAATCACCAAAATGATTCCTGAGCGCGGCCACCGCTGCTGCTCACTGCTCCCCTCACCTCCCAGGGGTTGGAACGAGGGGATGGGTCAAATGCAGAGGGTAATTTCACCACACCTAGTGTGTGTGTGTGTGTGTGTGACTATCAGTGATACCTTAACTTTAACTTAATAATAAGCCATAATATTATTAAAAAAAAAACATTTTTATAGCCACATATTAAAATAAAATTGTGTATTTCTGGTCTTGTCACCTTCTCCCGGGCAGAAGGGCAACACGGCTGTGCGGCTGTATCAAAAGAGATGTCGGAGACGCTGTACTGAACAAAACGTTGCTTTATTACAAGCAAGTGTCATTAAACAGGACTGCAGTTCCTGGAGGAGGTCAAGTCAAAAAACGACTCATTCCTAACTTGGAGAAGCCAAACCATCAGCTTTTATATTCCTATTTCCTGTCTGTGTGTGTGTGTGTGTGCTAGGTTAGGAGAGCGCATCCTGACATTTACCCATTCACACACACATTCACACACTGATGGCGGGAGCTGCCATGCAAGGCGCTAACCAGCAGCCATCAGAGGCAAAGGGTGAAGTGTCTTGCCCAAGGACACAACGGACATGACTAGGAAGGTAGAAGGTGGGAATTGAACCCCAGTAACCAGCAACACTCCGATTGCTGGCACAGCCACTCTACCAACTTCGCTACGCCGAAAAATACCTACCATTTCAACCGGTGGTTTGCTTTCTCCAAGATGAATATAAACATTCACCATATGCAAAACATAATATGAGTTCATTCATTTACTTTAGTGTCTTTCAGTCCAAATGGTCAGCCAAAACCTGTTTAAAATATAAATTATCTTTTTAATGTGTATATAATATTATTTGAATAAATCAATGTTACAAATATTAATTGTAATATTTTATAAATTTGTAATAGGACATCCATCCATTTTCTACCGCTTGTCCCTCTCGGGGTGGTGGGGGGTGCTGGAGCCTATCTCAGCTGCATTCGGGCGGAAGGCGGGGTACACCCTGGACAAGTCGCCACCTCATCGCAGGGCCAACACAGATAGTCAACATTCACACTCACATTCACACACTAGGGCCAATTTAGTGTTGCCAATCAACCTAACCCCAGGTGCATGTCTTTGGAGGTGGGAGGAAGCCGGAGTACCCGGAGGGAACCACGCAGTCACGGAGAGAACATGTAAACTCCACACAGAAAGATACAGAGCCCAGGACCTTCGTATTGTGAAGCACACGCACTAACCCCTGTTCCACCGTGCCGCCCTTGTTTAATACAGTACAACAATATATTAACAAATATCTGTGTGATAAAAACGAGGGTATTAATAACAACCACAAACCAAAACATCTAAATGTACACATTTATATGTAAAAAGAATAATAGCTAACTTGTGTACTGTGAGAAATATGCTTAACAGTCCATGCCAGCATTCAAACTGATTTTAAAACATTTTGCCATTTTGAGGTTTGAGTTTACATGCTTTCATTTAGTGTTTTACAGTAAGAAAGGCACAAAAACTTCATAAGCATAAATACACTGCCTGCCTGTGTGTGTGCATCACCCTCCATGAAACAGCAAGTACCCTCTGCCAGTTAACCAAAACACTAATGTTGACATTGTAGTTGTGATATAAAGCAGTCATTTTCAAACTGTGATACATAGGGGCAAAGCCCCCTCAAATTAGGGCTGCAACAACTAATCGATTAAAATCGATTATAAAAATAGTTGCCGATTAATTTAGTCATCGATTCGTTGGATATATGCTATGCGCAGAGGCTACTTTTTATTTTTATTTTTATAAACCTTTATTTATAAACTGCAACATTTACAAACAGCTGAGAAACAATGATCAAAATAAGTATGGTGCCAGTATGCTGTTTTTTTTCAATAAAATACTGGAAAGGATAGAAATGTAGTTTGTCTCTTTTATCCGATTATCAATCGATTAATCGAAGTAATAATCGACAGATTAATCGATTAGCAAATTAGTTGTTAGTTGCAGCCTTACCTCAAATAAATGTATTTCGCCCTCAAATCAAAATGTTTTAAGTTAAAAAAGTACATTTTAATATACTCACAATATTAACATATTGCAAGTTGTCAAAAATGATCAGCAGTACCGTATAAATCCCCCTCAGCCCTCAGTAAACCAGTGTCGACAAATGAAAACAGTCCATCCATCCATTTTCTACTGCTTGTCCTTTCCAATCATATTTAATAGAGATGTCCGATATTATCGGCCGATAAATGCTTTAAAATGTAATATCGGAAATTATCGGTATCGGTTTCAAAAAGTAAAATTCAAGACTTTTTAAAACGCCGCTGTACGGAGTGGTACACGGACGTAGGGAGAAGTACTGAGCACTTCCTTTGCGTGCCGGCCCAGTCACATAATATCTACGGCTTTTCACACACACAAGTGAATGCAAGTCATACTTGGTCAACAGCCTTACAGGTCACACTGAGGGTGACCATATAAACAACTTTAACACTGTTACAAATATACACCACACTGTGAACCCACACCAAACAAGAATGACAAAAATACATTTCGGGAGAACATCCGCACCGTAACACAACATAAACACAACAGAACAAATACCCAGAACCCCTTGCAGCACTAACTCTTCCGGGACGCTACAATATACACCCCCCGCTACCTCCCTACCCCCTCAACCCCGCCCACCTCAACCTCCTCATGCTCTCTCAGGGAGAGCATGTCCCAAATTCCAAGCTGCTGTTTTGAAGCATGTTAAAAAAAAATAATGCACTTTGTGACTTCAATAATAAATATGGCAGTGCCATGTTGGCATTTTTTTCCATAACTTGAGTTGATTTATTTTGGAAAATCTTGTTACATTGTTTAATGCATCCAGCGGGGCATCACGACAAAATTAGGCATAATAATGTGTTAATTCCACGACTGTATACATCGGTATCGGTTGATATCGGAATCGGTAATTAAGAGTTGGACAATATCGGGATATCGGCAAAAAAGCCATTATCGGACATCTCTAATATTTAATTCTGTCTTGTAGATGGGTGGGACCAGTTTGGAATATATCCAATAACAGTTCTTTAAAAGCATAAACAGTATATGTGAATTTCTACCAGCGCCGCCAAAAGAAAAATGTGTGGATTTAACATGTTCCACATCGTAGTATGTGAACACCCGACAGAAAGTGAAGAGGACACATTTCATTTTTGATGCTACATGATGCAATCTAGCAGGCAACTGTAGATAGATAGATAGTACTTTATTGATTCCTTCAGGAGAGTTCCCTCAGGAAAAAAAAAGTAAGTTAGCTATGTGTATTTGCTGCTTCTACTGCACTTAAATAAATGATGATGAAGGCATGCATCGTAACTCCGTTTCACAACACACATACACACCTGCTTAGCCAGAGGCATAACGTAAACAATAGTTTTTAAGTTTCTCTATGTAAATAAGTGGAGAATGCAAAAACCCTGAGGCATGATGCAGCTGACCTGATGATAAACTAGTTTGAGAAGAATGTTTTTGTATTATTCATAAGATTACTGTACTTGTCAGTTTTGTAAATATTGACTATTGTGTAGAGATGTCCGATAATGGCTTTTTTGCCGATATCCGATATTGTCCAACTCTTAATTACCGATACCGATATCAACCGATACCGATATATACAGTCGTGGAATTAACACATTATTATGCCTAATTTTGTTGTGATGCCCCGCTGGATGCATTAAACAATGTAACAAGGTTTTCCAACATAAGAGAACAACTTAAACTCAAGTTATGGAAAAAAGCACTGCCATATTTATTATTGAAGTCACAAAGTGAATTTTTTTTTTTTAACATGCCTCAAAACAGCAGCTTGGAATTTGGGACATGCTCTCCCTGAGAGAGCATTAGGAGGTTGAGGTGGGAGGTGTGTGTGTGTATGTGTGTGTGTGTGTGTGGGGGGGGGGGTATATTGTAGCGTCCCGGAAGAGTTAGTACTGCAAGGGATTCTGGGTATTTGTTCTGTTGTTTGTTGTGTTACGGTGCGGATGTTCTCCCGAAATGTGTTTGTCATTCTTGTTTGGTGTGGGTTCACAGTGTGGCGCATATTTGTAACAGTGTTAAAGTTGTTTATACCTCCACCCTCAGTGTGACCTGTATGGCTGTTGATCAAGTATGCGTGGCATTTACTTGTGTGTGTGAAAAGCCGTAGATATTATGTAATTGGGCCGGCACGCAAAGGCAGTGCCTTTAAGGTTTATTGGCGCTCTGTACTTCTCCCTACGTCCGTGTACACAGGTCATAAAATAAATTTAGGACTTTAAAAAGTCTTAAATTTTACTTTTATTATGGTGGTACTTGGAGAGCCAAGTGTTTTCTGAGGTGGTACTTTGTGAAAAGGGTTTGAGGACCATTGATATAAAACATTGCTAGAACAAAAAGCCAAGTTGGGATGCAGAACAGAAATTGTCGATATCAATGATGAAGACCTGTAAGGCCTTTTCTCCAACATGCTGGCTTACTAAGCTTAAATAAGATGTGCAAGCGATGTCAGCTGGCTACACTTGGATGACTTTTGCCTTCTCACCAAAGTGTACAGTTTGTTGAACTCCTGCCAGTCGCAGGAGCCAGTTAATGGGCATGTGGTCCAGACGGTTCATGTCCAAATGGGAGAAATGCACCTGAGAGCCTGCAAAGAGTAGAAACTCTTGAGCGTGAATGATCTGCAGAGATGGGAGGACAGAAAGCGTTACCTGGCCCTGCAATGATGGCTCCACCTTGCTGATGAAGATCACCCTGGAAGTCGAAAGCAGGACTCATCATGGCTCTCCATATGCTCTTCATCTGGCCCATGAAGACACCAGACTTCACGTGAGGACTCGGTTGGGCTGCACACACAAACACAAGATTTTTTTAATTAATGCAAGAATTTACACTCGCAGTTACTTCATTTACCTGAATTTGTAAATGTCTCTTCTCTTTTCATCCCCAATTTCTGGTAAATAATCCTCCCGGGGTCCACGTAGATGTCGTGAGGATAGCCCGTCAGCGAGCAGAAAGGCTGAAGCAGATATAATGAGACTGGATATTACAGTATTATAATACACAGAAGACTCGGAGGTTATATTCCAAGATCATCAAAACAAAAACACAAATAGTGAAAACACCAATAAAAATGCTTATTTGCTATTATGAAACAATAACTGCACTTTATCAGTGCAGTGTCGATACAGGTAGTGAGTGTGCCATACACTCCCGGGGCGTCATTTACTCATTTGTACCGTATTTTTCGGACTATAAGTCGCAGTTTTTTTTAAAGTTTGGCCGGGGGTGCAACTTATACTCGGGAGCGACTTATGTGTGAAATTATTAACACATTACCGTAAAATATCAAATAATATTATTTAGCTCATTCACGTAAGAGACTAGACGTATAAGATTTCATGGGATTTAGCGATTAGGAGTGACAGATTGTTTGGTAAACGTATAGCATGTTCTATATGTTATAGTTATTTGAATGGCTCTTACCATAATATGTTACGTTAACATACCAGGCACGTTCTCAGTTGGTTATTTATGCGTCATATAATGTACACTTATTCAGCCTGTTGTTCACTATTCTTTATTTCTTTTAAATTGCCTTTCAAATGTCTATTCTTGGTGTTGGGTTTTATCAAATAGATTTCCCCAAAAAATGCGACTTATACTCCAGTGCGACTTATGTATGTTTTTTTCCTTCTTTATTATGCATTTTCGGCCAGTGCGACTTATACTGCGGAACGACTTATAGTCCGAAAAATACGGTAATCGATTGATAAATTGACAAATCGATTATTTCCAGCTCCAGTTTTTTAGGTCAAATCAAAATGTTGGAACCTCTGTAACCAGACAAGACGCTGCCTTCTCACACTGACTGATTGTTACAGACATTGGGGGAATTAGACGTGTTTGGTGCAAAAGAAAAGCCTATCTTCAGAGAGGAAAAAGCACAAATGGGTGTTTTCCCACAAATGAAAACCAAAAATTGTAACAAAAATTTGCAGGCGTGTGAATGCTCAAACATTGACCAAATACCTACCTCTATGTGATAATGAGCAGACTGACCAATCACAACAAGATCCACCTCAGCATCCTGCAGTAAGAAAACACTCAACTTGAAATTTTAATCATTTTGTTTTTATAATCACAAAAAAAAAAAAGGACTCATTTTTTTCATAATTATAGAGAAATAAAATCAATAAACCTTGGAAATAACTATGTTGTAAACAACCACTGTATCCCACAGGACATCTTGATGACTTTCTTCATTCTTCTTAATACTCAAGTAAAGGAAATGAAAGTGTGAGTGTACAGAGGAAGCTCAAAAGTCTACTCAAATGGTACAATATAAAATTTGACCAAAGTTTTAAAGAAAAAGCCTCTTATGTCGAACAACACACTGCAGTTCAAACCACCAACACCGAAGCTGGTGCTAATATTGTTGTGCATCGAATGAGTCCAGGTAGAAGGTTCAACAAACTCAAGTCTTAACCTGAAGTTTTAAACTGACTTAACCTAAAATGGGAAACTCTTGAGGGTCAGGCTCCAGAACACCTAAACTGAGTTAATTCAGCCAATCCTGAGTATGCTGACTCTGAGTTAACACCACAATATAAATACATGATCAATGGAGTGCTGATTCTACGATTTACTATAGCAACTGTCAAAAGAAAAGGCAATATTTCTTTATCAGATGGAGGTGAAAGTGTTAAGGCGTGTTTGTGAACCCTTTTTTTTTTAAACAAAAGTAATAAAGTAAAATGGACTGAAGAGACAATCACTGTGATTAAAATTTAATGTATATATACATATAAATAAATAAAATATATAAATAAATAAACATTTATTTTTTCCTGAACCAGGCACTTTCTGTTAGGCCAATAAATATTATGTACTATAATCTGAAATATTTTTCTTGAAATAGAAATAATAATCTGACATGTCAGATGTAGTTGGCAGATTATTTTACTTGTAAATTATATAGAACATATATTATTTGTTATGATATACGAATAGTATTTTTCAACATTTAATTATGACCAAAACACATTGATACATATCTGATATGAAGCTACAACAATATATTGTATTTTTCTTTTGGCATAAGTTTTTGTTCTTACCATCCATCCATTTTCTACCGCCTGTCCCGTTCGGGGGTGCTGGAGCCTATCTCAGCTGCATTCGGGCGGTAGGCGGGGTACACCTCATCGCAGGGCCAACACAGATAGACAGACAACATTCACACTCACATTCACACACTATGGCAAATTTAGTGTTGTTAGTATAAATTTAACTAATATCCCTCTGCAAACCAGCATCCTTCATAGTGGACGTTTTTGCATTAGTTTTGATAACGCTGCGGTTTTTGGCAGCAGATTTTAGTTACATCTACAATAATAAAACGACTAAATAATGTATTTTTCATCCAAATAAATCCAAATAATACACGTCTGAAATGAACGATTTTTTAATTGACTAAAAACATATAGCATATCATACTAACTATGGCCTCAAAATCCTCTCCTTTACTAGTTACAAAACACAGTATGACAGATTGCTTCAGGTTTATCAGGTGCTTGGAGACATACAAAAACTCAGAGTTTGTTCTAGAAAAGGTTCCCGGTGTAAGTTACCATGGTAACTGACTTTGAGTTGGATTCACCTCTCTTTTTTTTGGAATTTCACTTGTCTCAGGCTTTACATACACAAGTTTTTTTTCCTAACCTGCTTTCTGGTATTCCCCGCCGAATGTGCGATCACACACCAAAATATATTGGGGATAATAATGAAAGAAGAAAGATAAGATTCTTGCTCAGGACTCACCTCCAGCACCTCTTTGGGTATTTTGCTCAAATCATCCACGTATTCTTTACAGCTGTAGCACAAGAAATTCTGCAGGTGACGTGAAAAATGTTAAAATGCAAACACAATATTTACAAACTAGGGCTGTCAAAGTTAACACGATAACGCGTTAAAGGGGAACTGCCCTTTTTTTATTTGGAATTGTACCTAACTTTCACAATCCTTATGAGATACAAGAAGACAAAAGGCTTTTTTTTGCATTGTAACGGCTTGTTCTCGATGGCTAGCAAAGCATCCAATGGGATGTTTCTTTTTGCCTCGAAATCAGTTTAAAAAACAATACTTCATTTACGCTCCGTAACCTGTGTAATACCCAAGCTGAGGCGACATTGTTATTGTAAGAGCGAACACCGAGGAACTCTTTTTCTAGCGTAGTAACACATTGTCTTGCGACGGCATGCTTCGGCAAGAGGTCAGCTCGCTACAGCGTCAGCAACTGAATGGCTTTTGAGTTTGTTATATACAACACACTGTGATAGGACACCAATCTGTACTGACTGAACAAAACATGAACAATCTTATTTCCAGCACCGCTTTGTTGTTAAGGCGGACTCTCCACAAATTATAATAAACACTTCCAAGTCAACTACTAGTAACATCACTATGAGCCCGTTGACGTCCTAGAAACATAAGCGGCAGCTCAGCTCGCTCGCAGTCCTTGAGGTGAAAGCTAATTAGCTTTTAGCGTAACGTTAGCTCACTGTGCGGTGTGCGTGTGCGTGCATGCGTGTGTGTCTGTCTGAGAGAAAGACAAGCATTATTGACCTACAGTAAACAACTAAGTTATTTCACTTTACCTTTTTCTGTGTTGATTGAGCTGTGTTGAAGCAGCAAAGAAGGACAATATGTTAAATGAAGAGTTTGTCTCTGATAGTTGATATAATAATTTTAACTGCATCATAAAGCCTACATCAACTCCATGGTGTTCAGGGATGAATAGTCTCTCCTATTGCTATTGTACAATTTTTTCAGCTATAGTTACATTAATCATTAGTAATGTAGCAGCCTAGTTTTGAATGGCAGGGTCCCAGCTATCACATGTTGATAAATATATAAAATTTACATTATAAAAGTCAACTACAGGCTTCCCAAATGCTGTAATAAATTAAGCATGATGAGTTGAGCATATGTCAGCATGTGGCCCCACTTTTAACTTTTTTTTTCAAACGCTTACTTACAGTAAGTCATTAATTTGACTTTGTAAGTCATTATTTTGACTTAGTAAGCCATTATTTTGACTTGGTAAATTACTAAGTCATAATAATGACGTACTTAGTATCTCAGGTAACTAGGACTGTTTTGTTTTTACTTTACGGAAAAAATATTGACATATATGTCGTATATCGCCATTCAGCAAATGGAGCGGAAAACACAACCAAAAGTTGTAGGCTTCTTCACGCAACGAAGCCGGCCTACTTCACCGCACTCTGTAGTCTATTGCCCCCTCCCCAGGCTGTGGTGGCAGCGACGAGGTGGAGACGTGATGGCGACAGGCCGAGTTACACCGATCCTTACACCCACCCACCCCCTTCCCCGGTCCCCTCTCCCTGGAGAGTCACCACTTTAACTAACACATTTTCTGGGGGAAACACTGGTATGTAGTTGGAAAAACAAACACAACGTGCTGCATGTATCATGGTCAACATTATAGTGACTCACTCGATGGAAAGTTGTCTGTTTGGTCCAGCTGGCTGAGGAAGTTTTTTCCAGTTGATTTTTACATAAGCATTTACAGTATGTCGGCATACAGTCATGGCCAAAAATATTGGCACCCCTGCATTTCTGTCAGATAATGCACCACTTCTCCCAGAAAATTGTTAAAATTACAAATACTTTGCTATTCACATGTTTATTTCTTTTGTTTGCATTGGAACAACACAAAAACAACAACCCAAAAAGCCAAATCTGATATTACTTTACACAGAAGTGCAAAAATGGACTGGACAAAATTATTGGCACCCTCAACTTAATATTTGGTAGCACACCCTTTGGAAAAAATAATTGCAATCAATCGCTTCTTATACCTTTCTACTGGAATTTTGGACCACTCTTCTTTTGCAAACTGCTTCAGGGGCCATATTTATCAAGCGTCTTAAGTGCCATTTTACACTTAAGTCCTGAGAATTTGCGAAATTTAGTCCTACTCTCAAACTTAAGAATAAAAGCTATTTATCAACTTTCTTAAGTCTAAGAATCACTCCTACTCTCCACGATATTTAAGAGACCTTCAGAGGTGTCCTAAGTGGTTAGGAGTTGCCAGCGGGGGATGGCACTGAGGCGAGAGAGATGTGCGCGAACGTTCAGGGAGCGGAAGGATGTCTTGGCTTTGTTTGATGACGAGCAGCTGATCAAACGGTATCGTTTAGACAGAGTGGGTATTATTTTTGTCACAGATTTAATAAGGGGCGTCATCTCATCAGCAACATCACGCAGCAGAGCTTTCACAGCAGAACTAAAGGTCATCACAATGCTTCGATATCTCGCCACTGGGAAAATGCACATTTATTTTTGATTCATTGCCAATATTGTTTGTTTGTTTTGTATTAATTTGTATTTTATTGTCAAAATATACACTCCCATTGTCCACTTAAATATTTCTAAGATATTTCTTTATTCTTAGACAAGGGATTCCCTTCCGTGATTGGTCAGTTCTATGGACACAGAAATGACGTCACCTAAAATTCCGTTTACGGCACATAGTAATGTCGTAATTCAGCTCTGAGTGTGACACTTAAGATTCAGTCCTACACTTCGCTGAAAGTGTGAGTAAGACGCTTGATAACTAACTTTTAAGTGCAGCTTTCAGCGAATAATTTCTTTACTCATAAGTCAACTCTTAGCAGACTTCTTAGGAGTAATTCTAGGAAGCTTGATAAATACGGCCCCTGGACTCATTGATGGCCACTTCAGAACTCTCCAGCGCTTTGTCTTAAGCCATTTTTGTGTGCTTTGGGTCATTGTCCTGCTGGAAGACCGACCTTTGACAGAGACCCAGCTTTCTGTCACTAGGCCCTACATTTTGCCCCAAAATTCTTTGGTAGTCCTCTTTTCTCAATTTTAACTGGCTGCAAGTGTGATTTCTATATTGCCAGAACCTGTTACTTGCTACAGGTAAGTTTAATTACAAATGAAAGGAACATCACGTGCTTAGAATACAACTATTTCTTACAACATCAATCATTTTTGTCCAGTCCATTTTTGGAGTTTTGTGTAAAATAATATCAGATTACGCTTTTTTGTGTGCTGTTCTAATGCAAACAAAAGAAATAAACATGTGAATACCAAAGAATTTGTAATTTCAACAATTTTCTGGGAGAAGTGGTGCATTATCTGACAGAAATGCAGGGGTGCCAATATTTTTGGCCATGACTGTAGCTGGGCTTCAAATTCCACATTTGATGTCACGCCGACATTACTTTCTTGGCTTCCGTCTGCTCACGTTTCACCCTCTCTTCATGCTCGCTTCTATAGCCAACAGTTCATCCTCCGTATATTCAGCTTCAAAAAGATAAAGTTGTCAATCTTCATATGTTCAGTTCAGTTCAGTTTCAGTTTATTTCAAACATGCATACGATACAATGTAATGCATCACACAATTCCAGTTGTTTCATTACAGCACGTCCGAAAAGGAGTAGGAACAAGCTGAGCTTATTTAATCCTACCCCTTTTAATACTATAGCAATTTTAGCCAATTTCCTTGTTCTCTGTAACAGAACAGTGAATAAATAATATACCATAGTAAGCATAGAAATTTTATATACATAATCTTTGTCTCAATAACAAAAAGAGAAAAAAAAGGGTTCAAGATGTTCATCATAATTCTTGTTCTGTGTACTTCGTGAACACTTGTAGTTTTTAACAGTCTCTTAAACTGAATCATATTGGTGCTTTGTTTGATTTCTTTGCTTAATCCGTTCCATAATTTAATTCCACATACTGATATGCTAAAGGTTTTAAGTGTCGTACGAGCATACACATGTTTTAAATTAGATTTTCCTCTAAGGTTATATTTCTCCTCTTTTGTTGAGAAGAATTCTTGTACATTCTTGGGTAGCAGGTTATAGTTTGCTTTGTACATCATTTTAGCTGTTTGCAAATGCACCAAATTGTTGAATTTCAATAATTGTGATTTAATAAATAAAGGGTTTGTATGTTCTCTATATCCAACATTATGTATTATTCTAACTGATAATTTTGGTAACACAGTTAGTGAATGAAGCGCACATTTGTAGTTCTTTCCCCATATTTCTACACAATAACTCAGATATGGCAACACAAGTGAGCAGTAGAAACTATGAAGTGATTTTTGGTCCAGATCATGTTTTGCTTTATTCATTATTGATGTGTGATTTGTCCAAAAATAGTCGTCGTCGTCTCTTACAGAGTCTGCCACGATTAGAACACGCACAGGCGTTTGTTTCGGGAAGAAGGAACACACATTTGTTGCTGTTAGTCCGAAGCGCGCTGCTATGGAAACAAATATAAATGCGCTGAAGAAAGAAGTGACCAAAATACAGTAAGTATTGTACATATTACATATTGTTATGAACGTCTGCTACTACAAACCTGCATACCCGGTTGATGGGAGAGTTTTGAAGTTGTTTTAGAGAGCTTTGAAGGCTACAATGGTCCATACTTGCCAACCCTCACGATTTTACAATAGAATAGAATAGAATGGACTTTATTGTCATTATATATATATATATATATATATATATATATATACACACACACACATATATATATACACATATACATATATATACACATACACATATATATACACATATACATATATATATATATATATATATATATTTGCATATAACGAGATTAAATACAAATAAAATAATAATAAATAAAAGATTTTCCTGGGAGACTCACGAATTTCAGTGTCCCTCCCGATAATCTCCCGGGGCAACCATTCTCCTGAATTTCTCCCGATTTCCACCCGGACAACATTATTGGGGGCGTGCCTTAAAGGCACTGCTTTTAGCGTCCTCTCTCACCTGAAACCTTCACCCCTTAACAGCCGCATGCTGTCCAGGCGTCAGCTTTACCTCCATATTAACAGCGTGCCGGCCAAGTCACATAATAATGTAGCGTTGGACGGGTTTGACAATGGTCTTTACTCGAAGATGTCAAGAAATTCTGACACGTTGTATGACCTTTTAACTGGTTTAATTATAACGTTAATTTCAAGCACTCACAACTTAATGCAAGGCATACTTGGTCAACAGCCATACAGGTCACACTGAGGGTAGCCGTATAAACAACTTTAACACTGTTACAAATATGCGCCACACTGTGAACCCACACCAAACAAGAATGACAAACACATTTTGGGAGAACATCCGCACCGTAACAAAACATAAACACAACAGAACAAATACCCAGAACCCCTTGCAGCACTAACTCTTCCGGGGCGCTACAATAACATTTACGGCTTTTGGAGCTCAGTGCACAACTGCACACACAAGAAGGAGACGAAGCAGAAGAACGAAGAAGAGACATGGCGACGACGAGTAAGAAGAAGAAATACGCTTGCCACTTCCAAAATGATTGGAAAAAAGAATTTCATTTCATCCAGGACAGCTCGAAGGGGAAGGGTACGGTGCCTCCCATTAGTCGCATTTTTTAAATCATCTTTAGAATCCTAAAAAAAACTAACAAACAGGTGTGTTCTTGTCTCATAATGATTGTGAACGATAGGCAAACAATTTGAAAAGTATCTTATCTTATTAATGATTAAAAAATTATATTTATCAGCGATTATCAAGATTAATTTTGAGTTAACTATGAACACAATACGATTAATCACGATTTTAATATTTTAATCGTTTGACAGCCCTATTGCAAACATATTCCCATTGCACATGTAATAATAATGGCCAGCCCTTTTTTTTGTTTTCACCTATGATTATGATCTCTTCAATCTTCCACGGGAAGCTGGGACATATTTGCAGAAAGCCGTGCAACTCAATCGACATGTCAAAAATGCAAAAGTGAATCCCTACCCGCACAAATATTAGTATGGACGTCCTGTCTTGATATAAACTCTTGAACGGGAGGGACATTCCGCGCCGGTCGTAAATTAAACAATCTTCCACCTCTTGTAGGCTCACGTCGGCTGGAGGAGCTCCTCTTTCACAAAGTTCCTTCTCAATTTGTCGAGTTATTGGCAACTTTGGCTCGTCTGCCATTTTCTTCGACATGTTTTCAAAGCTTCAGCTGGAGACTACAAAGCCACGCCCACTTCCGGGTTGCTTGTCTCTGTCACGCCAAATTTCTTCCCCCTACAAAAACCTCCCACCCCCATTTACTTCCGGGGCTCCGTCCAATAAAATCACAAAGTTGCCGGGGGTCCTCAACCGGCACGCGACTGACCTTCCTGGGAGGGAAGGTTTTTGTATTATTCCCAAAAAAAACCTGCGCTTTTTTTCCCGCCACACTTTGCATACATTAAATAAAACGTACAGGAATTGCAGTACAAATGTTAATAAAAAAAATTAATAAACTCAAAAGCATGACTTTAAAAAGCATGCTAAATCATGCAAGACGCAATTTATTTATTTATTTTTTTAATTTTATAAACCTTTATTTATAACATTGATTGATTGATTGATTGATTGATTGAAACTTTTATTAGTAGATTGCACAGTACAGTACATATTCCGTACAATGGACCACTAAATGGTAACACCCGAATACGTTTTTTCAACTTGTTTAAGTCGGGGTCCACGTTAATCAATTCATGGTAAGTATAAATAAATAATATGCAACATACATACAATCAAGAAATAATAATAATCAAAACAAGTACAGAAACAGTACAAAAACAGTACAAAAGAGCGCCACTAAAATAGAATGCAAAATATATATATGTAACAAAATGTAAAGCCGTGGGTTCACACAAGTTCCGTAAATAATCCAAATTTGGAATACAGCATCATAGTTTTCACCGCTTTTTGGTTGTTAGAGGTAGAAAGCGTTTTAAAGTAGTTTTAATTATTTTCTAAAGGCACAAAAAACAGGTCAGGTATTGAGAAACTTACATTTATGAATTAAAAAATTAGTCAATAGTATAATGCGGTTGCAAAGGTAAAATTTATTAAAACATTTTTTTTCATACAGTGTAAATCCAAATAGCACATCTTTAAAACAAAGCACACATTTGTCATGAATATTGTCCAAGGGTTGCTTGTCTCCACTAGCCAGTCGGTTTTTATAAATAAAGTTATTATACCAAAAAAAAAAAAACCTACTCTTTTTTTTCGCCACATTTTGCAAACATTAAATAAAACGCACAGACATTGCAGTACAAATGTTAATATAAAAATAAACTAACTCAAAAGCATGACTTTAAAAAGCATGCTAAATCATGCAAGACGCAATTTTTTAAATTTTACTTTATAAACCTTTATTTATAATATGCAACATTTACATACAATCAAGAAATAATAATAATCAAAACAAGTACAGAAACAGTACAAAAACAGTACAAAACAACGCCAGTAAAATAGAATGCGAAATATATATATGTAACAAAATGTAAAGCCATAGGCTCACTGTTATTATTTATGGAACTTGTGTGAGCCGCTCACACAAGTTCCATAAATAATCCAAATTTGGAACACAGCATCATAGTTTTCACAGCTTTTTGGTTGTTAGAGGTAGAAAGTGTTTTAAAGTACAGTTTTAATTCTTTTTTAAAGGCACAAAAAACAGGTAGGGTATTGAGAAACGTCCATTTATGAGTATAAAACTTAGCCAATAGTATAATGAGGTTACAAAGGTAAAAATATATATTTTTTCATACAGTGTAAATCCAAATAGCACATCTTTAAAACACAGCACATATTTGTCATGAATATTTGTCCAAGGGTTGCCAATTGTCTCTACTAGCCAGTCGGTTTTTAGAAATAAAGTTATACCAAAAAAAAAAAAAAAACCAACTACTTTTTTCGCCACATTTTGCATACATTCAATAAAACGTACAGGAATTGCAGTACAAATGTTAATTAAAAAAAAAAAAAACCTCAAAAGCATGACTTTAAAAAGTATGCAATTTTTACCAATTTTTTTTTATTTTATTTTGTAAACATTTATTTATAATATGCAACATTTACATACAATCAAGAAATAACAATAATCAAAACAAGTAAAGAAACAGTACAAAAAAAGTACAAAACAGCACCAGGGGGTTGTCAACTCAATAAAGTAACTAAAATAGAATGCAAAATATATATATATATATATGTAACAAAATGTAAAGCCATAGGCTCACCCAAGTTCCGTAAATAATCCAAATTTGGAACACAGCATCATAGTTTTCACAGCTTTTTGGTTGTCAGAGGTAGAACAAATTTTAAAGTAGAGTTCTAATTCTTTTTTAAAGGCACAAAAAACATTTATGACTATAAAACTTAGCCAATACTATAAAGCGGTTGCAAAGGTAACATTTTTTGATACATTTTTTCATACAGTGTAAATCCAAAAAGCACATCTTTAAAACAAAGCACACATTTGTCATGAATATTTGTCCAAGGGTTGCTTGTCTCTACTAGCCAGTCGGTTTTCCAAATAAAGTTATTATACCAAAAAACTAAAGAAAAAACCTACTTTTTTCGCCACATTTTGCATACATTAAATAAAACATACAGGAATTGTAGTACAAATGTCAATAAAAAAAAAAAATAAAGTCAAAAGCATGACTTTTTAAATTTAATTTAATTTTTGTATTTTTTATTTTGTAAACATTTATTTATAATATGCAACATTAACATACAATCAAGAAATAATAATCAAAACAAGTACAGAAACAGTACAGAAACAGTACACAAACAGTACAAAACAGCGCCAGGGGGTTGTCAACTCAATAAAGTAACTAAAATAGAATGCAAAATATATATATATATATATATATATATATATATATATATATATATATATATATATATATATATATATATATATATATATATATATATATGTATATATATATATATATATATATATATATATATATATATATATATATATATATATATATATATATATATATATATGTATATATATATATATATATATGTAACAAAAAGTAAAGCTATAGGCTCACACAAGTTCTGTAAATAATCCAAATTTGGAACAAGGCCTCATAGTTTTCACAGCTTTTTGGTTTTAGAGGTAGAACACATAGCCATTACCATGAATTGATTACGTGGACCCAGACTTAAACAAGTTCAAAAACTTATTCGGGTGTTACCATTTAGTGGTCAATTGTACGGAATATGTACTGCACTGTGTAATCTACTAATAAAAGTTACAATCAATCAAAGCCAGTCTGTTTTTATAAATAAAGTTATTATACTAAAAAAAAAACAACCTCTACTCTTTTTTCGCCACATTTTGCATGCATTAAATAAAAAGTGCATGAATTGCAGTACAGATGTTAATAAAAAAATTAATAAACTCAAAAGCATGACCTTAAAAAGCACGCTAAATCATGCAAGACGCATTTTCGAGTGTTATTTATACAGTAGTGGACGAACCGCCCTCGTAGGCTTCCGTCGCTATGCCCCGCCCCCTCAAGGCGGAAGTGTTTCCAAGAGTAGCCCAGCCGGAGCTGCCACTGTTTGGGTCACCGCGTCGCCGCTCACCCTAACAGGCTCCTCTGCCTCGTCTCCTCTCCCCTCCGTGGCTTGCCAGCAGTTCACCCGAAGCCGGCGAAAGATTGACTATTATGTGAGCTCCGTGCAAAGTTGTGGGAGCACCAAGCCAACCGGTGAGAGAGCGCTACAGCTAGTTTAGCATCCGGAGATGGAGCAAGGCTAGCCTGCCAAGGCAGCTCTAATGGCTCCTCTCTATCATGCATTAAAGCTCGCAGTGATGCCGTCGACAATGTTCATACAATGCTGGATCGTTACAATAATATTGCTTTGTTTGGTGGACGCGCATCGACCAACCACCTGTTCTCTGTTTACATCTTTTTGTTGTCATTCGGTAGCAACCATGCGACTATTTCTGTCTCAAACTAGTATTGCTGATAAACCTAAGCAGTCAATCAATCAATCAATGTTTATTGATATAGCCCTAAATCGCGAGTGTCTCAAAGGGCTGCACAAGCCACAACGACATCCTCTATTCAGATCCCCACATCAGGGCAAGGAAAAACTCTACCCAGTGGGATGACAATGAGAAACCTTGGAGAGGACCGCAGATGTGGGGAGACCGGTGCATTGGACGTCGAGTGGGTCTAGCATAATATTGTGGAAGTCCAGTCCATAGTGGATCTAACACAGTGGTTCTTAACCTGGGTTCGATCGAACCCTATAGGTTCGGTGAGTCGGGCTCAGGGGTTAGGCGGAGGTCAAAACACATCCAACTCATCGTGTAAATAAAAACTTCTCCCTATCGGCGTATTACGGATACGACAACAGCAGAAGTCAGACTAAATTGCAGGTGTGTAATTTGTTGTGAGTTTATGCACTGTGTTGGTGTTGTTCTTTGAACAAGGTAATGTTCATGCACGGTTCATTTTGTGCACCAGTAAAATAACACGGTAACACTTTAGTATGGGGAACATATTCACCATTAATTAGTTGCTTATTAACATGCAAATTAATAACAAATTGGCTCTTAACTAGTCATTATTAAGTACTTATTAATGCCTTATTCGGCATGGCCTTATTGTAACCCTAACCAAATAACTCTAAATTAAGTCTTTGTTACTTAGAATATGTTCCCCTAGTGTCTTTGTTACTTAGAATATGTTCCCCATACTAAAGTGTTATCAAAAACATATAACTTTGTCTTGAATTTGAAAAAAAACAGCATTTTATTTTTCACTAAAGAAGGGTTCGGTGAATGCGCATATGAAACTGGTGGGGTTCAGTACCTCCAACAAGGTTAAGAACCACTGGCCTAAGGCCATGTCTACACTAAGTCGTTTAATAGTTATTTAGCCTAAGCTCCGTTTCAGCCACACTAAATCCTCGTTTAAGGTCCCCCTCCTCGAACAAATTTTTACACGGGTAAGTGCGCCGTGTATTTCTTGATTCTCCGGAACTTAGTTAAAGTACCAATGATTGTCACACACACACTCACTCGGAGTGGTGAAATTTTGACCCATCTCCTTGTTCACCCCCTGGGAGGTGAGGGGAGCAGTGGGCAGCAGCGGTGCCACGCCCATACTTGCCAACCTTGAGACCTCCGAATTCGGGAGATGGGGGGGTTTGGTGGTAGCGGGGGGTGTTATTGTAGCGTCCCGGAAGAGTTAGTGCTGCAAGGGGTTCTGGGTATTTGTTGTGTTGTGTTTATGTTGTTACGATGTTGTTTTGGATGTTCTCCCGAAATGTGTTTGTCATTCTTGTTTGGTGTGGGTTCACAGTGTGGCGCATATTTGTAACAGTGTTAAAGTTGTTTATACGGCTACCGTCAGTGTGACCTGTATGGCTGTTGACCAAGTGTGCCTTGCATTCACTCGTGTGTATAAAAGCCGCATATATTATGTGACTGGGCCGGCACGCTGTTTGTATGGAGGAAAAGCGGATGTCACGACAGGTTGTAGAGGACGCTAAAGGCAGTGCCTTTAAGGCACGCCCCCAATATTGTTGTCCGGGTGTAAATCGGGAGAAATTCGGGAGAATGGTTGCCCCGGGAGATTTTCGGGAGGGGCACTGAAATTCGTGAGTCTCCCGGGAAAATCGGGAGGGTTGGCAAGTATGCTCATTGATCGTTTACAAAGTGAGTCTGGAGAGGAAGTGACGCCAAAAAGACCGCGCCCCACAAGACAGAATAACTTTGTCACAAAAATATACCTTTTAGTTATGTCCTCCTTTTGGTGGGGAAAATCTTTGCTGCTCAAGCTGGCCTCCACCGGCGATGGGTGGCACTCCAAAAACCGCGACAGAATGTCCCCGTATTTCGATGGCGAGGACTCCCAATCAACATTCCTCGCCGCCATGGAGGTTTTATAGTCTTGAGTCACTTTTAAGAGTACGGTAACTCCACCTCGTCGTCAGACTAGGGCTGGGCGATATGGCCTTTTATTAATATCTTGATATTTTTAGGCCATGTCATGTTTCTAAACTCCAGCGTATTTTAAAGAGCGGTGTTGGGGGGTGTATGATCTGTGACGTAAACACGCTGTGCAACACCTAAACATCCCGTGCGAAACGTGAGCTTTGATTACTGTTTACTAAACGAGGCAAAATGCCGTAAACATTTTTTTTAACGACGCCTCGAGGCAGCATAAATTCCTTAAATATATTTTGTACTCGAATTACTCGAGGAATCGTTTCAGCTCTATTCTCTACTCAAAAATTGTACTCTCTTCAACTACTATTTTAAAAGTCAACCCATGTTGTATGATCTTCTTTCACTTTTAGAGTTTTCTTGAGTCATCTATATGGGCCATCTTCTCTCGAAAAATGGTTACCGCCTGAAGAAGAGGTCACGTAAGCAGCATCAGAAGAAGAAGAAAAAGAGGAACTGTCTCCTGCAGGGGCCTTGCATGCTCTGCTTCATTGTCCACAGCAGTAGCAGCAGCAGCATCAGCAGCAGCGGCGGTGTTGTCGGTGGTCTCAACGACGACAACGACCCATCGGAGACCACCGGCGTCAACAGCAACATCAGCAGCATCGGGGCAGTGGCAGCCGCCTCCAAGCTCGCAGAGAGATACGCGACGCTCGCTTCTCCCGAGGACTGCTCCAAGTTCCTGCTCACTCCGCCAGAGTTGGCAATTTGGGAGGGCCAGGGCAGGAGCCTGTTGTCGGCTGTTCCGGCTAAACTGATCCCACCGCCTGCTCTTTTTCGGACTACCGGCGTGACTGTGACTGTACCTATTCCTGTGCCTGTACCTGACTACGCCGAGATGGTAAGCAGATGATGAAACGTGTGTCTAATGGCTTATTATTATACTAAAATATTCACATATCAGGCTTAAAGGCCTACTGAAACCCACTACTACCGACCACGCAGTCTGATAGTTTATATATCAATGATGAAATCTTAACATTGCAACACATGCCAATACGGCCGGGTTAACTTATAAAGTGCAATTTTAAATTTCCCGCCACACTTCCAGTTGAAAACGTCTAGTTATGATGACGTATGCGCGTGACGTAAACGGTTGATACGGAAGTATTGGTACCCCATTGAATCCTATACAAAAAAGCTCTGTTTTTATTTGAAAATTCCACAGTATTCTGGACATCTGTGTTGGTGAATCTTTTGCAATTTGTTTAATGAACAATGGAGACTGCAAAGAAGAAAGTTGTAGGTGGGATTGGTGTATTAGCGGCGGACTACAGCAGCACAGCCAGGAGGACAGAGATGGATAGCAGATGCGCTAGCCGCCGAACTCACCTTAACTTCCTCCGTCTCGCCGACCGCATCTGTGATCGGGTGAAGTCCTTCGTCGCACGGTCTATCGCTGGAACGCAGGTGAGCACGGGTGTTGATGAGCAGATGAGGGCTGGCTGGCGTAGGTGGATAGCTAATGTTTTTAGCATAGCTCTGTGAGGTCCGGTTGCTAAGTTAGCTTCAATGGCGTCGTTAGCAACAGCATTGTTAACCTTCGCCAGGCTGTAAAGCATTAACCGTGTAGTTACATGTCCATGGTTTAATAGTATTGTTGATCTTCTGTCTATCCTTCCAGTCAGGGATTTATTTATTTTGTTTCTATCTGCATTTGAGGCCGATGCTATCACGTTAGCTCCGTAGCTAAAGTGTTTCGTCGATGTATTGTCGTGGAGATAAAAGTCACTGTGAATGTCCATTTCGCGTTCTCGACTCTCATTTTCAAGAGGATATAGTATCCGAGGTGGTTTAAAATACAAATCTGTGATCCACAATAGAAAAAGGAGAGTGTGGAATCCAATGAGCCAGCTTGTACCTAAGTTACGGTCAGAGCGAAAAAATATGTCTTGCACTGCATTCTAGTCCTTCACTCTAATGTTCCTCATCCACGAATCATTCATCCTCGCTCAAATTAATGGGGTAATCGTCGCTTTCTCGGTCCGAATCGCTCTAGCTGCATTGAAAACAATAGGAAAATGTGAGGAGCCTTTCAACTGACTACGTCACGCTACTTCCGGTAGGGGCAAGGCTTTTTTTTTATCAGATACCAAAAGTTGCGATCTTTATCGTCGTTCTCTACTAAATCCTTTCAGCAAAAATATGGCAATATCGCGAAATGATCAAGTATGACACATAGAATGGATCTGCTATCCCCGTTTAAATAAAAAAAAATCATTTCAGTAGGCCTTTAAGTGGACCAAAAGACCATACACAAAAGCATCACATTTCTAAAATTTGATACATTTATTTTGCTGCAAACACTTGGTGCTTTGATATTTGTGAAACATTTTCTCAAATGTGATAACTTATTGTACCTCATGCAAAATGATAGTAGCGTATTTTTCGGATTATAAGTCGCTCCAGAGTATAAATCGCACCAGCCGAAAATGCATAATAAAGAAGGAAAAAAACATATATAAATCGCAGTAGAGTATAAGTCGCATTTTTGGGAGAAATTTATTTGATAAAATCCAACACCAAGAATAGACATTTGAAAGGCAATTTAAAATAAATAAAGAATAGTGATTGCCGTTTTCTGCTACATATTTCACTACTTCCAGCTTGTAACCTGCAGTATATGATTTCCTTTTCGGTGCCATTTTTGTTCAGCCCTTCTCAGTTTTTATAAGTTACCGCCAATGTTGAAATGATCAATTTTTATAATTACGGAAGTAGTAGCAGGTAGCATCTATTTTTTTCACAATGCACTTCTGCCATGACCCGCCCCCGCCAAACTTTTATTGGTTGACGTGTGTGTGTGTGTGACGATTGCTGATATACGCGTAGTCTCTTACGTGAATGAGATAAATAATATTATTTGATATTTTACGGTAATGTGTTAATAATTTCACACATAAGTCGCTCCAGAGTATAAATCGCACCCCCGGCCAAACTATGAAAAAAACTGCGATTTATAATCCGAAAAATACGGTATGTGTCAATGCAAAACCTTCAGGGATTCTTTAAAAAAGTATGTGAATAAGTATAAATGAATGAAATACACATGTAATCGCCGTATTCCCGTTTAGGATTAACGGAATAGCTACTTTTTTCCGGGAAGAAGTCACGTGTCGGAATACAAGCAATTGACAGATTTTGAAAAAAAAAACAATTCCTCTTATAATATATAAATGAATAAATACACATGTGATCGCCGTAGTCTCGTTTAGCATTAATGGAATAGCTACTTTGAAAAAAAATAGTCATGACGTCATTGCGTCTATTCTGAACATAAAACCCAATAAATAACCATCCAAAAAGCGCCAACAATAGTCCATTTGTATTTCGTTATTTTGTCATTATAAGCGCTAATGTTAAAGGACCTATTTTTAGCAGTGAATTGTCACAGAGAGTTAACTAGTTTATGCTGCTATATTCACATCATGAGCTGGTGAGCTGCCTGTTCGCCTCGTAGCTTGTGAAAGTTAATTTTCATCTTATAAATCATGCCTCACACCTAGATAATAAAAGGAGGTGGACATAAACCGAGAAGTTTGTACACTCTGACAGCCAACTTAGACCGGAAATGGCAAAAAAGACGCAGGAATGTTTAGGATAAACACCTTACTGTAAATTAACACAAATATCATGCTAACATTTTCTAATTATATGTATTACTACAAACAAGTATTTTTAAGTACAAACCCCAAAACCATTGAAGTTGGCACATTGTGTCATTTGTAAATAAAAACAGAATACAATGATTTGCAAATCCTTTTCAACTTATATTCAATTGAATAGACTGCAAAGATGAGATATTTAATGTTCGAACTAAGAAACTTATTTTTTTTGCAAATAATCATTAACTTAGAATTTAATGGCAGCAACACATTGCAAAAAAGTTGGCACAGGGGCATTTTTACCATTGTGTTACATGGCCTTTCCTTTTAACAACAGTAAACATTTGGGAACTGAGGAGACCTATTTTTGAAGCTTTTCAGGTGGAATTATTTCCCATTCTTGCTTGATGTACAGCTTAAGTTGTTCAACAGTCCGGGGTTTTAGGCTTCATAATGCGCCACACATTTTCAATGGGAGACAGGTCTGGAATACAGGCAGGCCAGTCTAGTACCCGCACTCTTACTCTTACTATGAAGCCACACTGTGGCTTGGCATTGTTTTGCTGAAATAAGCAGGGGCGTCCATGATAACGTTGCTTGGATGGCAACATATGTTGCTCCAAAACCTGTATTTACCTTTCAGCATTTATGGTGCCTTCACAGATGTGTAAGTTACCCCTACCTTGGGCACTAATACACCCCCCCTACCATCACAGATGCTGGCTTTTGAACTTTGCGCCTAAAACAATCCGGATGGTTCTTTTCCTCTTTGGTCCGGAAGACACGTCGTCCACAGTTTCCAAAAACAATTTGAAATGTGGACTCGTCAGACCACAGAACACTTTTACACTTTGCATCAGTCCATAATAGATGAGCGTGGGCCCAGCAAAGCCGGCGACGTTTCTGGGTGTTGTTGATGAATAGCTTTCGCTTTGCATAGTAGAGTTTTAACTTGCACTTACAGATGTAGCGACAAACTGTAGTTACTGACAGTGGTTTTCTGAAGTGTTCCTAAGCCTATGTGGTGATATCCTTTACACACTGATGTCGCTTTTTGATGCAGTACCGCCTGAAGGATCGAAGGTCACAAGCATTTAATGTTGGTTTTTCGGCCTTTCTCCAGATTCTCTGAACCTCTTGATGATATTACGGACCGTAGATGGTGAAATCCCTAAATTCCTTGCAATAGCTGGTTGAAAAGTGTTGTTAAACTGTTCGACAATTTGCTCGCGCATTTGTTCACAAAGCAGTGACCCCCATCCTTTTTTTGAATGACTGAGCATTCCATGGAAGCTGCTTTTATACCCAATCATGGCACCCACCTGTTCTCAATTAGCCTGTTCACCTGTGGGATGTTCCGAATAAGTGTTTGATGAGCATTCCTCAACTTTGTCAGTCTTTTTTGCAACTTGTGGCGGCTTGTTTGAAACATGTTGCAGGCATCAAATTCCAAATTAGCTAATATTTGCAAAAAATAACAGTTTTCCAGATCGAACGTTAAGTATCTTTTTTTGCAGTCTATTCAATTGAATGTAGGTTAAAAAGGATTAGCAAGTCATTGTATTCTGTTTTTATTTACGATTTACACAACGTGCTGACTTCACTGGTTTTGGGGTTTGTACAAAGAATAGTGTGGGAACATCCACTGTGTCTCTCAACTTTTACTTTTTGAGAATCAGTGTTACAGTGGACATTTTTCACATCAGTTTGGAAAATGTAGTTTCTCAGAAAACACTTTAACTTTAAGTAATGTAAATACTTCACAAATTGACATTTAGCTTCGCTGGCTTCATCATTTCCAGGTGATGGTAGCTTATCAAGTACCGTAGCTTCAGCGTGCAGCAGGTGCTTTCCCTCGGCACTGTTTGTTGTACAACAGCCATCTTAGCTTGGTCGACCACCACTGGTTTTCACTTCCGGGAAGAAGGCACGTGTCGGAATACAAGCAATTGACACATTTTGAAAAAAACAATTCCTCTTATATACTGCAAAGTGGAACACACTTCACTTTCTGCTTCCTCTTTTTCTCTCCTTTAGCCTTTACGGCGCTCCACACCTCCACATTGCGGTCCTGCACTGCTCATAGGATTCTAGATGTAGTTTATTTTCAGACCCGCCAAAGTAAAAGTGCAAGAAAAAACTACACTCTCTAAGTTTTCGTTTGTTATGTCATTGTCACGGCATTATTGATAAGATTTACAATATCGTTACATCCTTATTTGATTATGTTTCTTGGCTCTCATTGTGGCTTAAGTGAGTAGTAATCAATTACAGTATGTTGTCGAAGGAAAAAGCCAAAGTTGTGATGCGTTTGTGAAATTAATGCGCCGCCGCATTGTGGTGTTCGGGTCTGAGGGACCCGTTTTCATTTTTATTAAAAGAAAAATTATACAATTAATTAATTTTTCAAACTGAGACTCACTGACTTTGGCTCATTTTCTGTGAAGAACATATATCAGAGTACATATTTAATGACCACACACCATACACCCCCCCTACACATTTCTATTACATATAAGATGTCCGGGTCCACTGGACACGGGCTAATAGAAGTGTGGAAATTGATGTTCTGTGTACCACACACACACACACACACACACACACACACACACACACACACACACACACACACACACACACACACACACACACACACACACACACACACACACACACACACACACACACACACACACACACACAGCAGGTCTAGACAGGAGGAGGACAGAGTGGAGGTACACAGAACATCAGAGGGTCAAATGTGCGAGAAAATGAGAGCAGACAGTGTTGACAAACTATGTTGTAACCTTGTGTGGGAACCGCAGGTGCACACACACACAGCAGGCCTAGACAGGAGGAGGACAGAGTGTTGGTACACAGAACATCAGAGGGTAAAATGTGCGAGAAAATGAGAGCAGACAGTGTTGACAAACAATGTTGCAACCTTGTGTGGGAACCGCAGGTGCAGAAACACAAAAGAAGAATCCCTGTGGGATGCAGAAACTGGCAGAGAAATTTTCTGCGCAACGTTCATATTGTTGTTACTCAGCCAGCGTTTGTGGGTCTGATGGACCCGTTGCATTTTGTGGCTTTTCATGCCTCACAATCAAACACTTTTAGGTTAAAATACTGAACAGATGTATACCTTATCCCAATAAACATCTGTTCAGTATTTTAACCTAAAAGTGTTTGATTGTGAGACATGAAAAGCCACAAAATGCAACGAGTCCATCAGACCCACAAACGCTGGCTGAGTAACAACAATATGAACATTACACAAGGGTTAAAATAAGCAAAATACTTATGTATTAGGATGTGCCTGTTACTACTTTACATATATATACCTACAGTGTGTATATTAAACCTTGATGAAAGTGTTTGGATATTTTTTAAATTGCTTTATTGGCAGAATAGAGCGACTCAAATAGGCTCCTTTGTAAGTAGACTTTTACTCACATTTATAGTTAGAATGCATAAAAAAAGATAAACGTGTGTTCTTGTCTAACTTAATACATATGTTTTGGCTTTGCTCATCCCTGTGGAGTTATTGGACTGAAATTTGTTATCCTTTGTCTTACGGTAATTGGCGAAAAGATCGAACCGAAACCACTAAGCGGACTATTTGGGGTAGCCCCTCTGTCATCTTTTCTTAGCAGATCCAAAAAGAACTTTGTAGCATTTACTACTTTGCTGGCTGGAAGACTCATTGTGCTAAACTGGAAGGCTGCAGCGCCTCCCTGCCACACCCGCTGGATGAGAGATATTGTTTATTTCCTTATTTTGAAGAAAATTAAGCTGATATTGAACGGTTGTTCTGTGAAGTTTCAGGAAGTATGGGGTGGTTTCCTAAAATATGTAAAAGAGACTGAGCTCAAATTTAACCCCAATTTAAAAGTAAAAGTAGTGAAAGGCGGATAATTGATGCTGTTTTTGTGTATTGCTGCACCGTTGGGGACATGCAGGAGTGCAGTTGTTTGTGGCTTCATGTCAATATTTGCCTGTACTTATTTGACAGATGCGTGTTTTTTCTAGTTTATTATTTTTATTTTAGTTTACAAACCCCGTTTCCATATGAGTTGGGAAATTGTGTTAGATGTAAATATAAACGGAATACAAGGATTTGCAAATCATTTTCAACCCATAATCAATTGAATGCACTACAAAGACAAGATATTTGATGTTCAAACTCATAAATTTTATTTATTTTTGGCAAATAATAATGAACTTAGAATTTCATGGCTGCAACACGTGCCAAAGTAGTTGGGAAAGGGCATGTTCACCACTGTGTTACATGGCCTTTCCTTTTAACAACACTCAGTAAACGTTTGGGAACTGAGGAGACACATTTTTTAAGCTTCTCAGGTGGAATTCTTTCCCATTCTTGCTTGATGTACAGCTTAAGTTGTTCAACAGTCCGGGGGTCTCCGTTGTGGTATTTTAGGCTTCATAATGCGCCACACATTTTCAATGGGAGACAGGTCTGGACTACAGGCAGGCCAGTCTAGTACCCGCACTCTTTTACTATGAATCCACGTTGATGTAACACGTGGCTTGGCATTGTCTTGCTGAAATAAGCAGGGGCGTCCATGGTAACGTTGCTTGGATGGCAACATATGTTGCTCCAAAACCTGTATGTACCTTTCAGCATTAATGGCGCCTTCACAGATGTGTAAGTTACCCATGTCTTGGGCACTAATACACCCCCATACCATCACAGATGCTGGCTTTTCAACTTTGCGCCTATAACAATCCGGAGGACACGACGTCTACAGTTTCCAAAAACAATTTGAAATGTGGACTCGTCAGACCACAGAACACTTTTCCACTTTGTATCAGTCCATCTTAGATAAGCTCAGGCCCAGCGAAGCCGACAGCGTTTCTGGGTGTTGTTGATAAACGGTTTTCGCCTTGCATAGGAGAGTTTTAACTCGCACTTACAGATGTAGCGACCAACTGTAGTTACTGACAGTGGGTTTCTGAAGTGTTCCTGAGCCCATGTGGTGATATCCTTTACACACTGATGTCGCTTGTTGATGCAGTACAGCCTGAGGGATCGAAGGTCACAGGCTTAGCTGCTTACGTGCAGTGATTTCTCCAGATTCTCTGAACCCTTTGATGATATTACGGACCGTAGATGGTGAAATCCCTAAATTCCTTGCAATAGCTGGTTGAGAAAGGTTTTTCTTAAACTGTTCAACAATTTGCATACGCATTTGTTGACAAAGTGGTGACCCTCGCCCCATCCTTGTTTGTGAATGACTGAGCATTTCATGGAATCTACTTTTATACCCAATCATGGCACCCACCTGTTCCCAATTTGCCTGTTCACCTGTGGGATGTTCCAAATAAGTGTTTGATGAGCATTCCTCAACTTTATCAGTATTTATTGCCACCTTTCCCAACTTTTTTGTCATGTGTTGCTGGCATCAAATTCTACAGTTAATGATCATTTGCAAAAAAAAAAAAGGTTTATCAGTTTGAACATCAAATATGTTGTCTTTGTAGCATATTCAACTGAATATGGGTTGAAAATGATTTGCAAATCATTGTATTCCATTTATATTTACATCTAACACAATTTCCCAACTCATATGGAAATGGGGTTTGTATATATAATTTTTGTGAGTTACTTGTTTGGGGGAGAAAAGACTGTATTTCTGGACTGTATACATCAAAAATTCAATAAATGTTTTTTAAAAAGTGCAGTTCCCCTTATGTTTAAAATTATATAAAAAAAATTATAATATATGTAAATCAAATTTAATATACATGTTATGTACAATTCTAAATTTAATGTAACATTTCATAATGTGCATAAATGCATTCAATTTAATTCCGGATATGTGGAAACTAAGCTTCCCCCTGCGTAAACCAGACAGCTATGTTCAGTGGTATACATTGTGGAGGTCATCAAATTATCTTAGTTAAGCCAAAGTATTTTCAATACAGCTCTTACATCAGCTCTTATAATGTGAGCATGTACCCAACTAATGAAGTGACTAACCAACACTTCTACATGTGGTGTCTCCTTGTATGCAGGTGTGTAAGAGGAAGTGTTCGGAGGTCCAGAGGTGCACCCCTTCCAACAAGCAGCCACGCTGTGCCTTTGCTGCCTCCGACGGGGGCTTGGAGAATGGAGGAGTTGGAGGAAGTGCTGGAGAGGCTTCTACGAACTCTGAAACTGGCCACTGCCACCTTCCCCTCTGCTCGCTTCCTTCTTGCTCCTCCTCATCCACCTCCTCTTCTCCATCCTCCTCCTTGACACCAGCTGATGGTCAGGTTGATCCGCCCCATAGTTTGGACGTGTCCCCCTCCAATCTGCAGAACTATGATGGCTGCCAGGTCAAAGGTTCTGATGCTGCTGACCCTTTAAGTATCAACCACCTGCCTTCCTCTATCCTTCTTAAGGTTCGACAGCATACAAAACCTCTCTTTACGTTTAAAGATGCAATTCTGGCGGTTTGGTGACAAGCTACCTTCCTTCTAAACTACAGGTTCTGTCGAACTTGACGGTGAAGGAGCGTTGTCTCTGCGCTTCTTTAGTCTGCAAGTACTGGAAGGACCTCTGCTTGGACTTCCAGTTCTGGAAGCAAATTGACCTCAGTGGCCTACAACAAGTAAGTCAAAACAAAGGGAAATAAAACTGTCAAATACAAGTGACAAAGATAATTCAAAACAAGTTTTGCTTTAATTTGATCGAAAACTAGTAGTTTGAAAGGAAACAATGCCACAACTTACAGGCAGTGATGAGCAAGCTACTTGGAAAGTGTAGTAAGCTAAGCTACTCGTTACTCTCGATTAAATGTAGCTAAGCTAAGTGAAGCTATTAGGGGTGTCCAAAAAAATAAACTTTTTTTAAATGAAACCCCAACAATTCTTAATCCAATTAAAAAAATCCAAAATCTATTAAAAAAAAATTATATATATATATATAATTTATTTTTTCGCATTCTCTCAAAATCTGTCCTGTCCAGCCACTTAACTCTAAAGGCCTTAGTGGCCACATGCGTGGACAACACCTTTTAGCTCTTATTTTCAAAATTGTGTACACTACTGAATTGGGGTCTTATGCGACATATGGACACTTATACTGCTATCTGGTGGTGTCAGAAGAGTATAACATACAATGGAATTTGGGGAAAAAAAGTGTAAAAATGAAAATTTGCATGTCACTACACATGAAGTACACGTTTGTGTACTAATGGACTTAAGTCCATCATATAAAAAGATGATTTTTAGTTTTTATTCTAATTAAGGTCCAATAAGCCCAAATAGCAAAGAGAAGTAAAAAAAAGCATGTAAACAAACAGCTTGGGCCTTAAGAGGATATGTAAATGTTTGGGTAGAATTTTATCAGACAAAACAATTTTCTTTTATGTAATATAGAAATTGATCAGAGCTGTTTATCTATTTTTTGGAGGAATGTAGTTAATAATTGAACTGACACCCAATGTTATTAAAAAAGTATTGGTTTTGAATCAAGAATTGTTTTGAATTGGCGTGACATTCAATTGGGCTGTGATGGAGAGGCCTTCCGATCGAATCGAATTGTGTGGTGCTGGAGCCTATCCCAGATGCGTTCGTGCGAAAGGTGATTACACCATGAACAAGTCGCCACCTTACCGCAGGGCCAACACAGATAGACAGACAACATTCACACTCACATTCACACACTAGGGCCAATTTTGTGTTGCCAATCAACCCATCTCCAGCTGCATGTTTTTGGAGGTGGGAGAAACCCGAAGGAAACCCACGCAGTTACGGGGAGAACATGAAAACTCCACACAGAAAGATCGCACTATTGACCAGTAACATATCTTCCTTTGTCCATAAACGGGTCCATAAGCTTCATCACCACATTTTTAGATTGTCTCTCCCCTATAGGACGACTTGGGTCTTTGCCGAAATATGGGTTGATGTTGCACACATACTTGGATTTCAGGTCAAATGCCACCCAGGACTTTATGCCAAACTTCTCAGGTTTTGTTGCAATTCACTGCAGGAAACAGCAGTGAGTCTTAGTTGGAAAAAGTTGTTCATCTATGGTGACGTGCCTGGTTTGGAAGAAGTGATGCAGTTGGCAACCAAAGACCCCCAAACGTCAGTGACTGCAGCAGACTGGTCAGTCGCAAGTTTTGCAACTCGTTCACCGCCTTGTCATTGAAGCGTAGGTGTCGCATGATGTCGTGGAAGCGGTTTTGCACCATAATCGTGTTGATCAGGGGCACTCCCAGTTTTGCTGACCATGCGTCATGTAGAGATGGAAGGTGGACAGTTTCCCACAGGAGGTGGATGGCAATGAATGCCATTCGTTCAGGGATGGCCATGAACTAGTTTTCATGCTGTTTGGTGTTCATGCTGGACAGTCCACTCCTGAATGGTCTGAGACATTTCCTGAGTTATGAAACAGAGGAAACTCTATAGGCAACTCGACACCTTCTGGCCAAAGCAGTTGGCTGTCTATCTGTGGCGTGACATTCGATTGGGCTGTGATGGAGAGGCCTTCCGTCCTGTTCTTCTGTCAGCCACTCGTGTGTCTCTAGGCGACCTCTTTTTTTCTGGAGGTGGTAAAGTCTCCTCACCTATAGTGTGATCATATTTTGTGGTTAATGAAACTTTGGAATTATGTAAAATATACACAAAGATATAATGTGAATTATAATTCCAAAACATCTTAAGTATGCCTCCTTTGTATTGATTTAGGGTTGTTATCATCTCTTTCTAAAAAAAACTGCCATAATCAGCAAACAAAAATAGGATGTTTAGCATATCTTACCAGAAGAAATGTCAGAGTCGGAACTCAGCTGAAGGTGTATTTCTTCTTCGTCGGAGTCACGGGGTTTGACGTGGTCCAGGATCATGTCCAAAGCCGGCTGAGTGCTGTAAACTTTTGGCATCTTTGCTTATCAGTCGACAGAGTCAGTGGCCCCGTTTACACTGCACACCAAATCATATTTTTTTGCCCTCAAGTGACACTGATCTGATTTTTTTTTGCCACTCCAAACGCTCTAAAGTGCTTCAAATTTGATCTTTTGGCATCAGATTCAGGCCACATCAGTAGGTAGTCCTGAATCCGATTGGAATCTGATCTTTTCAAATGTCACCGCAGTCTTAACGCAATGTGACCTGAATGTGATTTTTTTTCACCAGCTTTGGGTGTGCTACGTCATTCGTGTCGGCCGGAAAGACCCAGTCTCCAGCGGAAATGGTTATTTTATCACAACATCCGGTTTCGTTCTGAATTTTAAGATGACCACATTTTCGGTGTATCACTACGCTAGGGAGAGGAAAGTCTGGGCTTCCCTGCTTAGGCTGCTGCCCCCGAGACCCAACCTCGGATAAGCGAAAGAAGATGAATGGAATCACTTGTCAATAGTGTGCAAATAATAGGCTATATGTAATACATGAATATGTATTTTGATTCCGAAGAAATAGCGAATGTTTAAAGACCGGAATTGACGCTGTGGTGCATTTGCTTACATGTGAGTTGAAAAATAAAGCTAGCGCAGATCGACGCTGATGTTCGTGTCTCCTCTACTGAACAGCCAAAAAAGATTCCAACAGTCCCAATTATATTACACTATATACATCCATTTATACATTATATGACTTTTATTTACTTTCATGTAAAAAACCACACATTTTTAAGGTGTTGCAACTTTTTTTTGAATTTTGTAGTAGTAGCGACTTCCTCCCGGTCAACTTCCTTTGTTTTCACTTTATCGAAATGCACATGCAAGTGACGTCAGGGCCACATTGGTGCCTGTGCGCGTTTACACTGGAGTCAGCTGGAAAAAAATCTAAAAACAAAATCAGATTTGGGCCACTTGGGCCTGCAATGTAAACATAGTCAGTGAAATTGCCATGAGCTGGCTATTTATCCACCTCGAGGCACTGCTACTTTTACAGTTTCCAAATCCATCCATCCATCCATTTTCTACCGCTTATTCCCTTCGGGGTCGCGGGGGCGCTGGAGCCTATCTCAGCTACAATCGGGCGGAAGGCGGGGTACACCCTGGACAAGTCGCCACCTCATCGCAGGGCCAACACAGTTAGACAGACAACATTCACACTCACATATATTTTTATATATTTATTTATTGTCATTGTTTTAACCAGGATTTCCTGTGTTTGTCAGCAATGAAAGTCAAAAATGGGTAGATGAAGGTAAACTTGTGTCAACACAACACTTGCATTCAAACTTTCAGAGGCTTGAACTTTGCAATTGAGAAAAACACAGGATTTTTGTCAGGTCATTGTTTACATCCCTCCACACAGTTTGTCATTCTGGTAGTCTCGCAGCGCATTTCGATCTAATGGCTACATTTACATAAGAAAGCTGGCCCTAATGAGTTGTTAATTACCCCAGTGATGCCATTTGGCACTCTCCAGGCAGAATAGTAGGTGTAAAAAAACGCTGGGTTTGCTCGTGTTTAAGTGTCATGACCTGCCCTATCTTGCCTCTGATTGGCCTGTCGAAATGTTTTGCCCTAATCTTAGCCAATCCTGATTTATCATATGTAAACCAACCAATCCTCATTGAGTTTCTCCGTATTTTTTATTTTTTCTCCCCCGGATCCCGACAGGGACAAGCGGTAATGGATGGATGGATTTGCAGGACATTTTCTCTCTTTGTAGCTTGTAGCTACACCAATCGCTACTTGTTCAAAAAGTAGCGTCGCTACCACCACGCTAATGGGAAATGTGGATAATCTATGTACCGTCGCTACTTGTAGCTCTTTTACGGCCATCACTGCTAACAGGGATACTGTACATGGCATGAACACTCACTGCTTCTTACTCTTTCAGATTTCACAAGTACTTTATTAATCTCCGAGGCGAAATTTGATTTTCAGCACAATTCCATTCAAAAGGATCGCTGACGGGTCTACCAACTTCCGGCGCCCCTTAGGCTATGTTCACACTGCAGATGCATGTTCGATCTCAGATTTTTTTTGTCAAATCTGACATTTTTGTGGCCGTTCACATTACATAAAAAAGTGATTTCTAATGTGAATGCAATCTGACCCACATGACGTCATGTGCAATGTTTATGGAGGTAAACTTGGCTTCCACTCTAGTAAGTCTCAGTACTGGCGCATTTGTGGCAATTTCAAGGAGTTAGTGCAATCAAAGTCAACATTTTCTGAACCACAATATTGCACGTGAAGTATTAAAAAGGAAGAGGACAAGTATTTTGTGTCTCACAGTTTTACAGGATATTTTGCTTCGATGTCTGCTTGAAGAATGTGTTTGTGGTCAAGCAGTCGGAGGCAGGAGGGGTAGAACTTTCACGTGAGTTCCTAAAACATATTATTTTTACCTCTTTCCTGCTTTGTTGTCAACTAATTATTTTTTAACCGTCTATTTTGGCGAATAAATATGACGCTTATCGCTTTTTGGGGACGTTCTGGTCAGATGAATGTGACCTGAGTGTGGTAGCGCTCACATTGAGGATGCATCGCATATACTGTATGTCTGATTTACATCCACATACGAAAAGGCCGGGGTCGGATATGAAATATTCGGAATTGCACTGTTCACGCTGACATG